>NW_015113704.1:56733-95957 GCF_001443285.1 Poecilia latipinna | reverse complement strand
ATACATACATACATTATAAGTCTTACAAAAAAAAATCTATCCGATTACTACATAAAGTGGGATATTGGGAACACACAAACCAGTTATTTATCAAATCAAATATACTGAAATTCTGGGACCTTGTAATATTTAAAACTTCAAAATTCATGTTGAAGGTCAGAAATCAGAAACTTCCACCCAACATTCAGGAAATGTTTGGTGACAGAGAGGGTGGTTATAATTTAAGAGGTGAAGGATATTTTAAAAAACAACATATTAGAACAAAGAGTTTTTGTTTATCTGTGGAGTAAATGTCTGGAATGGATTGAATGATGAGTTAAAAAAAAGTACAAATGTAAACCAATTTAAAAAACTGGTTAAAACAGAGCTTATTTCAAAAATATGATATATAAGATGACTGTTTAATAGACTATTTTGCAATTGAGGATAATATACTTGTACATAGTTAAACATCATGTAAAATGGAAACAAATTGTCTCTATTTGATGTTCTGAAAGTTAATTGATTATAAATTGACAAGTAGGAAAGGGGCAGGGCATTATAAGATATTATATCTTCTACCTGCTCCTTTTCGAACAGAAAATATAAAATTTGCATGGCATATGGGCAAAATAATTTTTTACATTTTATTTCTTAAGTTTGTTTCATTCTATTTTATTTTTCTTTTTTTCTTGATTGTCTTTTCTGTCTGTTTGAAATATAAAACAAAAAACGCTAGTGGTTAGCAGCTAATTAGCCCAATGCTAGCTCGTGTTTATTGCACCGTGGGGTTTGATACCGATGTTTTTCTGTAAAGTGTTCATAATTTGTTGGTTAAATCAAGCACAGTTTGTCATGACATGCTCGTGTGGTTTGCTGTAAAGGTTTAAACCTGTGTTTTAAGTTTGTGTTTATTTGAATTTATACTATTACAATTTTGTTTTTACTATGTTTTTGTTTACAGTTTAACTGGCATGTAATGCACCAGGCAATGATAAGTCGCTTATGCTATTTTTAACTTAATATATACGTACTTTGCAGCAATTTGACTTGATTTTGCTTTATTTCATTTCATACAATACCAATGAAATACATAATATTATCTTGCAGTGAAGTGGTAAAGTGTGAAAATGTTCTAGGTCTACAACTACGTTTGCAAACCGGTTTCACCAAATCTCCATAGTGGCAGGGCAAAAGGCTGGAACAGAAAGGACAAGATGACATGGCTGAGAGAGTTTTTATACATAAAATAACATAAAATCATAAAATCAGAGAATATCAAAGGTAAATGTCTTCCTCTAATCGGTTTTCTGCATATTCCTCTGCTCATTCTGCTAGAATGTGTCAGCATTTGTTACCTGGCTTAAGCACAATGAATTAACTCAAATCTGATTAGCGAGACAAATCACACTCTTGTTGTTTAGCTAAACAAAACTGACAAGATAATCACTACGTTATTATGATCTGGTTAAAAATATACCCAGTTGGAGTGACGACATAGGAGCTCCTCAGGAGAGACGAGTTCAATATAAATCATATGATCCTGGGTTTATGTTTTTTGTTTTTTTTTTATTTTTTTTTTCTATCAATATGTTCTTTTGGTGTACTGAACTGAATATCATACACAACTTCCTTCCTTACACACCGGAGAGTCTTGTCTTCCTCTACAGAGGCAACTTGTACAGACATTTTTACTCAGTTCTCTTGCTGGCTGTGCTTCCTTCTGGACAGAATGTGGTAAAACGGTACAGATGGCCTTTAAATGTAATAAATTCTGTTCACAAGCCAGTCCTCACTATCTCTAGATGTATTCTAGCTGTCTTTATTAAAGCACTGGTAGTCAAAATCAAGTTTAAATTGCGTATTGTTCCTCTTTTGGCTCTGTGGCTGACGCGCAACTTACTTTTTTATCGGACTTGAGCCCCTTGAAACGCCGGCTCGCATTGGAAATTAATTAAAAGTTTCCTTAATAAGTTGAGGGACTGTATATGTGAAGTGAAATAGACGATGAAGTTTCTGAACTATAACATTCATTCACAGGAAATTTGCCCAGCCCCAGTTGCGACTTCAGATGCACTCCTTCTCCAACACACCAGAATCAAACGAATAGCTCCCCACCGGGCTTCAGCAGGGCCAAATGACCTGCTGATGAGGGGATTAAACCGTTTGATTCAGGTGTGTTGGTAATAGGATGCATCTAATGGATCCAGGAAAGTTTCCCTTGAGGCCCGGACTTGTGCACCCCTGCTATAGACCATCAAACGAATTTAATGTCAAAAGGTAATCTGGTGAAATAGAAAATGCAGTTTTCAAATAATGATTTCACTTATTAAAGGAGAAAAGCTAACCAAACCAGCCCTGCCCTATGAGAAAAAGTAATTTCCCCCGAAGCTTCATTTTTCTATCGTTGGCAGCAACAGCTGCCATCAAGAGTTCATAGCTGGCAATGAGCTTTTAAATTGCTGTGAGGGAATTTTGGCCCTGTCTTCTTTGCAGATTTTCTTTTCTTTTTTCTTTTTTCTTTTTTTTTTGTTCAGTGACAGTTGTGGGTTTTCAAACCTGAATGGTCTGATTAGGGTGACGGAATAGCAAATTAATTTATTTGGAAATCTGGAATTTGACTAGGCCACTTGAAAACCATTTCCAACACACAAACCTTTCATATTTTTACCCTCCTTCCTTCGCTCTTTTACCCATTTAAAAAACAGAAATGTACAAGATTACCCCCAAAAAGAGGACTGGGGGTGAAGTAGTATTTGTTTCCATTTTGGTTGGAGTGTTTTAAGATGGGTAAGTTATTTGGGTTAACATTTTTTTTTTTGCCTTAATGGTTAAAATCATTTATTAAAAATTACAGTTTGTAGTTGTTGTTTTTGCGTGAAATAAAAAATTGTTTACTAGAAACGCATGTGACAAAAAACAGTAAAACCAAAAACTTAAGCAGTTAAAAGCTTCATTTTGTTGTAACTTTTGTTTTTCTGTATGTGTGATTTAACACTTAGATTGTTTTCACATGTTGAGATTCATCTTTCCTGCCAAGTTAATAGCAGTCAGACTATGACGTCAATAAAACCAACAAGCTAAGAAAAACACCTTGGAGATGTTACATCTTCTGTCGGCACCTTGCCACTGGTGCCATGTTTTCACTGAGCGGTACGGCGTGGGTCGCTGCGTTTCGGTACGCCATTTTGCCTGTTTCAATTGTAAAAGCGGCTCAAACTAACCACACCCACTTCAGATGTAGGCCCATAAGCAGAGTTGAGTAGTAACTAGTTACATTAACTCTGTTACCTTTTTGGTAAAAGTTACTTTCATAAATATTAAACGACTGTTGTTTTGGTCAGTTACTCAGTACTTGAGTTGCATTTTTACCAAATACTTTCTCACTCTTGACTAATTTCTTGGACAGCTACCTTTTACTTATACTTCAGTAAAAATACTTTGAAGAATTGCTACTTGTGAGTACAATCTTTGGCTACTCTACTCATCTATGTCCATATAACTAAGTTACGGTACCCTTGTCATATGCACAGAGGCAGCACGGTTAGGGTGGAGCAACTGTCGTCATACAACACCACCCAATGACTGAGAGACAAAAAACATCACTGATTGCAACAAGCACAAGACACATGAGGGTCTTACGTTTGACATCGCACTACTACAACGCAACATTAGGCATTGGGGTTTAATCTTGTCTGCCCAATGAGAGTCCAGTTGGTGGTGGTAATACTCACCCGAATATACCGGACCATAAAATGCTATAATAAACCAAACTACAGCGAATCGTAGCGTATTGCTCTATGGAAACAAGACATAAGGTCCCACAGAGCTATTTCTGTGGTTTTCCACAAAGGGCTTCAGTGTTTCAGTGACAAAATGTTGAAGATCACAAACAGTATTTTCACTTTGAAGAAATCCAAGAAAAAATAGACAAAATCACAAAAACCTGCAGTACGTTTTCCTGCACCGTGGCCGTTCAGTAACTCCATCTGGAAACTCGCTCCAGCGTCAGTGCATTGCATTGGGTAACATTATGGTTTTGTTCTTTCTTTTTCTTTTTTCCCTAATATTTTACTTCTTTATTCAACAACCATGTTTAGAAAAACAAAGCTGAATGTGTGTGTGTGTGTGTGTGTGTGTGTGCGTGTGCGTGTGTGTGTGTGTGCGTGTGTGTCTGTGTGTCACTGCTCTTGTGAGAATGAATAAATTTCACTCTGTTTGGTAGCATTAGACAGAGGGCAGATTGTGGTCAACTCCATTTATTCAGCCCTGATGTATGTGTGTGTTAATATGAGGTCGAGCGTTTTAGTGTGGACGGTGCATGTGTGTGTGTGTGTGTGTGTGTGTTGCGATGCTACGAGCCATGTTTGCTGATAGATGCTGTTGTTACTCTTTCCAGTGAATGAAGGCCGTAACCCACACATACATTACCATATTCATACAGCTCACAAAATAGATTGGTTCTGTGTGCGTGTGTGTGTGTGTGGGGGGGGAGGGTGTTTAGCTAAGCTTAGCGTAGTATGAGTTTCCTTCTTTTTGTAAGGGTGGAACTTACTTTAAAGGAGTGATTTTGAAAATAGCAAACACTATCATGTATCTACTGACTTCACACACACCCCGTATGTCCTGCAGACGTATATAAAAAGGTCTATCAAAGCTAAAGCCTATTCTCGTAAAATGTGTTAAAAAAAAAAAAAAGAAAAAAAGAAGTGCTCCGAAATTGAACATCAAACCACTGGCCAAAACGCCTGGAACTCTTTCTCTCCCTATACCTCTTCTATCTATTTTTTTTCCTTTTCCCTCCCTTTTTCCCAGGGTATAGATAGTCCTGCAGTGGTGATAGACTCGTGTGTCCGTGTCTGGTTTGGCCCTGTTGGTGAGTGTCTGGATCATTACCTTTCTGCTGCGTGTGTGTGTGTGCGTGTGTGTGTGTGTGTGTGTGGGTGGGTCAGGTCAAGCTATTATTATGGCAGCAGCTGTAGCGGTATTGCAGGGGATTGTTGGAGGCGTGCAGACTGACTGGAGGCTCTGAAGGACTTTACGTTTGAGTGACGGGCATCGGACTGAAACTGCTGTGACCTGCGCCACCTATACCGGTCACACCGCACAGTCCCTTGAATCACATGTGTTACCTATGTTTGTTATTTTGGGTAGAGTGTTCGAATAGATGGAAGAGGAAAGAGAAGTCGTCTGCAGTTGGGGGGGAAATAAGAAAAACCAAACAGCTCAAAGTTTTGAATGAATTTCATAGTTGGGTTTTTTTTGTGGTGGACGGTTACTTGATAAAGCACTTAAGCTAGGGTGGCACAAATAAATCTAAATATTTTAGTTTGCTGAACTACCAATACTTTCATATCCCTCTAAGAAAATCAGATTTGATTTTATTTAAAAAGATGATTTTTTTATGTTTTTTGCTTTTTCCCCACATCTTCCCTCCAGTCCTGAGGTTTTCCTAACGTCATCATTTATAATTACATAAAGGTTGCTGCGTGTATTAGTAAAGTGAAAGTGTTTTGGTGTGTGGCTCGTCTCCTCTGCATGTAAATGCGTTCGCTTTGGCCAAAAACTCCCTCAACTTTCTCAGTCTCTGAAAGTTTTCACCATTCATTTGGGGTTATTTCCATTCTGCCGTCCAGGGAGCATTCATATGCAGATAGAGCCGACGGGAATGATATATCTGCACATGTTCACACCTCGCCCACATCCCTAATATGTCTGCTTACACACACACTCACACACACACACACACACACACACACACACACACACACACACACACACACACTCCCCCTTGTACACTCACTTACACAGAAACTCGCATGGATGAGTGCGTGTAGAGACGAAGATAAATGAATTATTGGCTATTTGCTGTTGCAGCTATGTCGGGTTATGTTTTTTTTTTTCTTTTTGTTGCAGGCGTACTGCTTTGTGGGTGCTTTGTGTGCGTGCATGCATGTGTGTGTGTGTGCTATTATCTCTGACCTGTGTTAAGCAATGTCCAGAAACAATAGGGATTAGTCCAGTAGACCAAACTGATGTGATTTACTATTAATGTGATGCTCCTCCGAGGTCATCCTGTGTAGGTCTGAATGTGTGTGTTAACTGCTGAAAAACAGCCTACACACCAACAACTCTCATTCACACATCCAAAATCCCAACCACACGCTAACTCACGCCAACGCTAGCATACGCCAACTCCTGCCACAACAGAGGCAACCGGCGCGTTTTTAAAAGTGATGTCCAACTATCTGTCGCCCATGTCGGTTATTAAATCATTCCTGTGTGCATTAGTGTGTGTAGAGCACGGGTGAGCACTAATTTGCAAGGGTGAGGGAGTGACTTTGTGTGCTATAAATCTGCCTGCGCGCGTGCCGCGGCGCTAAATCTCTCCTGTCACTGCTATGACTTAATGCCTGCTGCTAGATCTATAAATGTTACCAATTAAGTGTGTGGTTGTAAATTCCTACAGTAAACTAATGGAAATGAAGCCTTTAAATCTTTGACAGTGACCCAAGTCATCACAGATTAGACATGACACATTTTACAGAGTGATAAAACATGTTTACGCTGCCATTAAACCAGGATGTGTCAGAGGCTATCTGCAACCAAAATCTGACGGAGCATTTAGGAAGTGCAGCTGAGGGAGAGTGGTTAATATCTGCTGCAGGAGTCAGATATCTTCTGTTACCTTTTCTTGATATAAATCTGTATTTTTTAATGTTTTTAGATTAACATCTAAAATAGCATATAGCATGTTTCCTTACCTTTAACGTCTAAAGACTGTGTAAAGAATGTACATCAGTGATGCTACTGGCTGGTAACACAATCCTTGGTAAAATTGGTAAAATCCATTTAACCAGTTGCTTTCCTGTGTCAGACCAAACTTTTCAACAAGGTCAAAGGTTAAACTTCCCACCTACCTACTACTGTACATTCCACCTTAACTGCTTACCTACATTCTGATCTACCTACTAAATTTATACTTGGCAAATGAAGGCTTGGGAACTAAATCTTTTTTTTCTTTTTTTTTAATTAACATTTTGGCAGAATGATGTGTACTAACCCTGGATGAAGTAGTAAATCCCTCTAAACCACATAACACCAAGAAGCTGGAGGAGCAAGAAAACAAAAGATTAGAAGAGAAAAGAAGAAAAATCTAGAAGGAAAGAGTAGACGAGGGGGGCTGAGAACGCGGGAAGTCCATTTGGGGAATCGCCCTTGTCATTTTCAGTGTTGACCTTTACATCTCAGCTTCTTCCTTTCCCATGTCTTCCGTCTACAATTTGTTTTTTTTCTCCCCCCTTTCAGTTGACCTCATCTTACCCACCGCTGCATACATTCCTCTTTCATCTCTTCTTTTGCCTTAGCAGGCATCGCCCTCCTTCTTTCAGAACTCTGAATGTTTATGGACCTCCTCACCTCATATTTTTCTTCCATTATCGCTTATTATTATATCTTCTTCATGGGTTCAAGCTTTAAGTTGTATTATATATAAAAAATTCCCTTCTCACCCTCCGTGGGTGGTCTCTTTCATCCTCTGAGCTCGGGTCCTCTACCAGAGGCCTGGGAGTTTGAGGGTTCCTCCAGTATCTTGGCTGTGCCTAGAACTGCACATTTCTGGACTGAGATGTCTGATGTTGTTCCTGGGATCTGTTTGAGCCACTGCTCCAGTTTGGCCCCGAGGGCCCCGATGACCACAGGCACCACTGTGGTCTTCACCTTCCAGGCCTTCTCCAGTTCCTCTCTGAGGCCCTGGTATTTCTCTAGTTTCTCATTCTCCTTTTTCCTGATGTTGTGGTCACTTGGTATTGCTACATCCACCACAACGGCTTTCCTCTGTTCTTTATCCACCACCACAATGTCCGGTTGGTTCGCCATTACCATCTTGTCTGTCTGGATCTGGAAGTCCCACAGGATCTTAGCTCGGTCATTCTATATATATATATATATATATATATATATATATATATATATATATATATATATATATATATATATACACACACACACACACAGACACACACACACACAGACTTTGAAAAGCTATTTGCAGTCGTTGATTGCTTCTAGATTGAGACACAAAACCGCAAACAATTTTCAAAGAAACAATATTCCCCGTCACCTGCATTTGTCTTTTCCTGTTTGTTTCCTTACACCCTCTTATTTTCTTCCGTCATCTGCACATTTCATTTTCCATACAGTTTATTTTTCTCCAACTCATGCAGGTATTTTTGATGATTTTCAGAAACTTTGAGAGAGCAAAGTTGTCGAGCAGAGCGAACAGCGTGCGCATTCAGACTGCCGGTCTCACCTCTCTGCCTTCTCTCCCTGCCAGTGGACGGATGCATAGACTGGTCGGTGGATCTGAGGGAGTACCACGTCCTGGCCGGCGAGCCCGTTCGGGTCAAATGTGCCTTGTTCTACAGCTACATTCGAACCAACTACACCATGGCCACCAACGCCAAGCTGCGTCTCATCTGGTACAAGAACAAAGGAGATGCTGAGGTAAGGCAGCTCATTCAGAACGACGAGAAACCAGGCGTAAGAAAATAACTAAAAGAGCTTTGCAGAAGTATTCATACCTCACATTTATTCTATTCACAACTAAAATGTGTTTTCTTTTGATATATCACAGGTTTCTATGGCCACATGTGTCTATTTTGGTTCTTTAACATGAATGATATAAAACAGAACATTCAATCGCAAACACTATTCCAAATATCAAATACAATTTAATAAATGTAAATATGAAAGTAATTAAGTGCTGTTTGTTGTTGACTTTTGATGCAATATTGATGCTCACACCTGTGCTATTTTTAACATTAGGCCACAAACTTATGTGCTTTTCCTCAGTACTTTATAAAAATAATGTATTCATTCTCTCTCTTTTTGTAATTTGAGGTTCTTTGTAGTAAAATCTAAAGATAAATTTGAAATTCTAATTCCTGTGAAGAAGTTTACATAAGTAAAAACCTTTATAGACTTTTTTTTCAAACTTGCTTGGGAGTCTAATTTTGACATATGTAAATGCAAACCGCACCTTTCAGACTTTTATTGCTAAAAATTTAAGAAATTAATTTCATACTTTTCATACATCAAAACATCTCAGTGTTTTCCTCACTTCTGAATTATGCAAATAATTTGAATCCTTCTGTGACGTAAATTTCAATATGGCATGCCAAAAGTGTCAAACTTTGTAGACGTATGAATTATTTTGCAAAGTTTTGTAGGTGGAAAAATCTGTCATAAATACTGTAAGTCTAATTTTTATACATTTATGTACTTGCTGTAACATGAATTGCCCTTTGGGACACGAACAAACCTGAAGCTGAAGCTGAAACAGTAATTTCTTCAGAACAGCTGATAGACTCTCACTCAGATAATAACCTGAAACCTACAGGAGCTGTTCTTTAGTGCGTCACATCTCAAATACAGTGAAGTAGTCTAAGTTAAATCACTTTTTCATCTAATTTACGTTGTAATCTTCTTCGGGTTTAATCATCATTGCTTTTAGGTCAAAAAATGTTTTTTTTTTTTTTCCCTTGAAAATTCAGCTTCTTGTTATCCTTTGTAATGTCTCCTGCAGGAGCCCATCATCTTCTCTGGTCACAGGCTGAGCAAAGAAGACGACTCCATCTGGTTTAGATCTGCTGAAGTGGAAGATAACGGCTTCTACACTTGCGTTCTAAGGTACCGTATCTGCACGCCGGGGAAAGACTTTTGCTCTCCCCTGGAGGAAAATCTCCGTCTCTCCACCCCAGACTCTCAGATGAAGCGTGACTCAGGGTCATCTCTAGGTCAGGTAGATGCATCGCTGATGACGCCTTGTGAATGCCACATCCAAACCGCTCCTCTGCCCGGATTGGGAGCAAGGTCAAAGCACGCTGAGCAGAGAGGCGTTTTGTTTTCCGAGTTCGGGATTCAGTCTGAGCGTAATGCAGGTGGTGAGACGGAATAATCACGCTGAGTTTCTGGAATGATAAAACCTTTTTCTGGACCAGTTGTGACACGATTCACTGCTTTGTTCTCACTTTTAATGGAAAAAAGCAGTAACACCTTTTTGACTTTTTTTTTTTTTTTTTTTGAAAAATTAACAAGGGAGGGAGTCACTATACCGAGGGTGTTCAAAGTGCGGCGCGTGGGCCATTTGCGGTCCTTAGAATGATTTTGAGCAATCCTTGATCACAATTCAGGAAGCTTAAATTGATGCAGATACACTTTTAAAACAATGTTAGGGTGCAATTCTGTCTGATTCCAGGCCTGTCAAAAAAAGTTATATTTTAAAATGTTAGAAAGGAAAATGTAAGGTGATTTTAATTTATCTTAATAGTAAAAAGGACAACAAACATCTTGAGATTTTCATTCAAATGGACACAGCCATTTCTCTTATTTGGTTGAAATACAGAAAGCATAACACACTTGGGAAAAAAAAGGCAAGAGTGAGCTAGTCATCTGTCAGTTTTCCTCTGTACAAGTTTTCTACTTGGAGTAGGTTTCCATTACCTTCTTTCAAAAAAGTCAGATAATTGCTTTCATTTTGATTGGCTGGAGTGTGGCAGGAGGAGGGGCTTAGCCAGAGCTCCATTCCTGCCAGAACCTCAACTGTGTTCATATTTAGATTAGAAGGTTACCAAGTTGGACATAGTGATTAATCATGATTAATTACAGCACTATAGTCTGATTAATCTGATTATATTCTTTAATCATTTGACAGCATTGTTTTTTTATTGGTCTGATATAAATTTCTTAAATATTGTGTTTTCATTAGTTGCAAGTGTAGCTAATAGAAAAAAAGGCACAAAAAAAGAAACATCAATTTGTGTCTAATTATTGCAGGTAACGTTTCATTTGGTGAACTACAATAAATAAACTTTTCAATCATCTCATTTATCGAACGTGTTTATATGGACGTAAATTAAAGATAGATTTTTCTAAGTTTTTCAGTCTGAGATTAGGCTTCTGCTTTAGAAAATGAATTCATTAAGTAGAATGTGAAGTGCCGTAATTTTGTCATTAAAACAAACAATCTCTTAAGCTACAACACGTTTTTGTTTTCACACCATAATTCGTTCTAAAATAGTTTTTTTTCCTTCTTTTCTGAAGCAAATCTTTTCTCTAAACATGCGACAAATGGGTTTAATCTGCCAGATGGAGGAAATCCTGCCAGTTTTGCAAATTGTTCATTCACAATATGGCTGCTGGCAGGACAACAGGCTCTGGCATGGCTACTGTGGGGCCACTTCAGGGACATGTCTGTGTGTTTGTAACTGCAGTGGCAGAAACCTATGTAGAGCAGTCAGCTTTGTAGCCGACAACAAAGCTTTCCTTCTTGTTTACCTGCAAGTGACTGACGGGTGTTTGGATAAAACTGAGTGGAAAAAATGCGATTCACAGAGGCTCATATAGTAAATGAATCAAACTCATTTAGTTGTATTACTTTAGTGGACTAACTTAATTGTTTGAAACATTAGTAATGGATTAATTTATCCATTAATGTCAAAAGATCATGGACTCTTTCATTTCCACTTCCTGTTTTTCCCAAGCAGTGTTATGTAAAATAGACTTCTTTGATCTTTACATCATGTTATAATATTATTCCCTCATCAAAAACCCACCTGGAGTGTCACTTTAATTCTTTCACGCATGTTTGAGAATCCTTTAATCTCCATGGCAACCATTCACATATTCAAAACGCCTGGGAGGACCTAGCTCCGCCTTCTAGGACGAAGCTCCTCCTCTGAACTGCAGTTCCCAAGATTCCAAGCTTCCTTCTCCCCCAGCAACTCCTTCAATCAGCTCCTTCAGACTAGCCAGAAGCTATTAGCAAACACCTGCTGGCTGTGCTCATTATAGGAGCTACTTCTCAGTGAAACACTGATAGAAATGTTGTTAAGGGGTTATAGGTGAGCCATGTTGATAATTTCCTGAAGTTTCAGAACAAACAGAAGCTTCTTAAAGAGACAGAGGCCCAATTTCAAGGTGTTTAATTGTAAAGTTATACTTGATATATGCAGCATTTTTTAACAACTGAAATTAGTTACTTCATTATGCTACAAAATGCCACTACGTGCCTGGAAAACACATCACTTCCCCATTAATGCTCCTCCCATTCCCAGTTTTTGTTCTCCACGTCACCGACCTGTTCCCTCTTTCCCTTCATCCGCGTCGTCTTCCTCCCTCCCTCCTCCCCCTCGACCTGCTCCTGTGCCATCCTCCCACCTATTCCTGCCATAGCCTGACACCTATCCTCCGTAATAAGCTCTCTCTTTCTCTCTCCCTTTCCCATTTCTTTCTCTCTCTCTGTCTCTCCCTTGCTCTCTCAGCATGACAACCTAATTAGGACTTGGTGTCTGTCATTGTCTCAGGGCCTCTTATTAGCACACACACATGCACGGAAGCAAATCACCTCCTATCCTAGCAGGGAGCCTCTGACTGGATACGGTTATATCACTAAAAGGCCGTATCCAGTGTATGAAAATGGATAGTAAAAGGGCTGTGAGAAAAATCCGAACATTCAGAGCAATTTATTGCTCTTGATCTGATTTCTATTGCTGTTGCTTTAAGGGCACCGACATGCGTTTCCCTGTTTGTACCCTTGCTACAATAAAACAAAAAGAAACGGCTCTGCCGAGTAGATTTTGTTTTGCTTCCTGAAGCCCTGCGCTGACTGGCATCTGTTGAAATTGGATTAATAAAAGGAAAGTGAAAATACCCAAAGCTCTAGAAGGTTGTAATTTATAGCTCTTGATTATAATTTTCTGAAAAACTAAGTTTAAAGATAGAAAGGAGAAACATGTTCACAAATGGTAACGTCTGTGTGTAGTAGAAAGAGACGGGGCCAAAATCACCACTAAAAATTGGCAAAAGCCACTTAGGCCATTATTTTAGGAAGAAAACTAGGAAATTCTTTCATACATTTCAGGTATGCAGAATAGATATTTGGCAGATTAAAGGCTACAATATGTAAACGTATCTGAAAATATTTTAAGGAGAAGTTATCAGTTTACAGAAGTCCATTTTGTAGCCACTGTAACCTTGGTAATTCATACTTAAGTTGATAAAATGGGTCAAAAATGTCAACTCCATTATCATTTTGTCTTTTTTTTTTAAATGTTATTGAAATCCTGGTTTATAGCAGCTAACCATAGTCTTGCTCATATTGTAGCTACATGTAGAAGTACGGTAAACTGATAAACTCTGATCTAGTAGACAAAATTCTCTGTTTTCTAATTGTAAATGAGAGCACTCAAACGTTACATGTGGAGTTCCTCAAGGCTCCATTCTAAGGCCTCTTTATTTTTTAAAATCTCCATAATCCATGTGGTTCAGATTATGATGTACTACAATCATCTCACAGTGTCTATTCTGATGACATAACTTTAGATCTCTCTTGCATATTGTTAATTTGCAGTCTTGTGTTCTTTTGAGTTGATCATACACTTTAGTAAATTCATGTTTGCTCACATTCTAGTTTGTAATTATTCCTGGATGTGGAATTGTTTGGGGTCTTTTTTTATTGTTATACTTTCTATGAACTTTTTTCTTCCAGTTTCTGTGTTCAGTGAATTAGCCGCTCTCTGGACTCACCTGCTTTGCGTTCCAGTAATCGGCCTCCTCAGACTTTAAGCGCTTCTCTTCGGCCACCGTTTGTAAGATCCTTCTGTTTGCTTCTGCCCGTTTCGTTCCTACTTCCTGAGCTTCTCTGCGCTCCATTTTGAATCCAGCATTGCTCATCCTCTCATTGCTGTAACTTTTGTTCCTGCAGTTAACATAGAAAAGATGGGGGCCGTTATATTCCTCTGAACAATGTTTGGACCTTAAATTGCTTTTGCTGACAGCCAGATAAACGCCTCACCAATTGTCCCTGCTGACTCTTATCCAACAATTACTTTGCTTTCTTATTTTACCTAAAAGATTCAGAGAATAAGACAAACAGTATTTGTTTGATTCTGCCTCATGAAAACAGTCCCCTGTGCTTTCAGTCATTAGTGCATCTGCAGTAGGGTATCTTAAATTGAGTTTAAAAGTGTTTGACAAAAACCGTTTGTCATAAATTCACAACGTGCTGCATTAATTTGGTTCTCAGGAGATTTAGTACTTAGTAAAAACGTTGCAGACCCTGATTAAGTTTTAGCGGGGATTACCGAATAGGCAGTTGATCAATGACTGTACAGTGGTTTATCATAAAACTTCTGTCTTGGTTTTACAGGATGCCAGTGATTTATCATAAATAAAAAAAACTCAATGCCAGACTGGAAAAATGAATATGATTTTGATATGATAAACTGATCTAGATCTTAGCTAGTAGATATTTTTTCTGCTTTCTCATTGTAAATGAGAACACACAAAGATCAGATGTGGAGTTCCTCAGGGCTCCATTCTCTGGCCACTCTTTTGTGTTTTGTTTTTTAAATCTACATAATCCCTTTGGCTCATATTATGTAATACTACATTTAATTTTACGTCTGTGCTGACATAAGTTTATATCTGTTTTACACCACTTAGCCCTTGTTTACTATATTTACAGAACTGTATGGGTCAGAATTTCTTGCAGGGTGATGCAGAAAGGTTTGGCAGCATTTCAGATAATTGAACCAAAAAAATCTAATCGATCATTGTCCATACCAGCTGACATGAAACCCTTATTCTGTGATTTGGGTCAAAGCCTAAAACAACTTTGACAGAAATATTTTTTTGTCAAACATCTTGCCGTAAGACAGCAGAATAATACTAAGGAATGAAATTAATTATTAGGCAACTTTCTTGTATTGAATATTATCAATGTAAGTACATGCAGACACAAATTTCACAAAAATCCGTCTTACATAATTCATAATGAAAAAAAAAATCTTAAAAAAATGAGTACAAACTCAGTAAATGAAATAACAGGATTTCTGGCATAAACTGAGAAACGATATAGAGATAAGATAGAAATTGCAGAGAAGCAGAAACAAGACGATGGCGAAGTAATTTGGGATGGGATAGGGAGATGGGAGCGAGACGCAGACTGTAATCAAAAACACAGTAGTCAAACTGGAGAGGCAGAGAAAGAGGCTAAATAGACAAAACCCAAAACAGAGGAGAGCCGACAGAGAGAAGATGGAATTAGATGGACAGATGAGGGTGAAAAACAAAACAAAACAAAAAACCATTTTCTCTGCAGGTATTCTCTGCAGGTACAGGGAGCTCAGTGGGGGAAGAGGGCAGGGCATGCGATAACCGTTCAACACCCTCCTCACACACATTATGATTAGGACCACAGTACACACCGCTCACAGACAGACATTACTTAAACTGAAATTGAGACACACAGTGAGAGCTCCCCGTTTCCCCTCAGGCTACGATGCTACAAGGTGGACTTTGCACCAGACCTCCATCCTGGAACACTTGATTGTCTATCAGACTGATTCAGGGAGGAAATCAGAAAGCTCACATACGGAGGCACACATAGAGAGAGGGATGGAGGTGGATGTGTCACAACTCAGCTTGATTTCAGAAAGAAGAGCGGCAGTATTTGAATCTGTTGAGCTCAACCAGGTAATCTAATTAAAGGGGCAGTATTATGTGTTTTCCAGCCATGTAGTATCTTTGTATAGTACAGTTTGTATTGCCTTCAGTTGTTATAAAATTCTGTAAAAGAAATTTGACTTTATAATTTCACGCTTTCAGATTGGGCCTCTGTCTCTTTAAGAAGCTCTTGCTCTTTCTGAAGCTCCACCTTCAGGAAGTCATCATTCTTCTGTATTAACCCTTTAACAGCTTTTTTCTTTTACCAACATTTCACTGAGACGTAGCTCCTATCATGAGTTCAGCTGATGTGCCGTTTCACCAGGTGTTTGCTAATCGCTTCTGGCTAGTCTGAAGGAGCTGAGTGGGACAAAAGCCCAGAAACTGCAGCTCTGAGGAGGAGTATCGTCCTTAAAGGCGGGGCTAGGTCCACCCAGGCGTTTCGCACAGCTGAATGGCTGCCATGGAGATTAAAGGAACATGTATAAGAGTCGAGGCAAAACTCTCGGTATGATTTAGAGGAGGGAATAACATTATATCACAATGGAAAGTTCAAAAAAGTATATTTTACATAGCAGTGCCCCTTTAAAAATGTAAACTAATGTTTGCAAATGAAGACTTAATGTGTTTTTAAGTCTTCCATAAACCTTATTAATAATCCATCAAAAGAGATAATGGGATTTGGGAGCTAAGTGATGCTAAACCAGAGTTAGATTAATTATCTTTAATCTGACCTTCCTCTCGCATGCCGCCCACAGATTTATGTCCGATCTTCAGCTCTGTTGGAAAACTAACAGAGCATGAGACAGACTAAATTTGACTAAAAATAGATGGATGTGTCAATCTTTTGGGAGTTTGTGGTGATGCTTTATGCCAATGGAAAAACTAAACCTGAAATTACAATCAGAGCAGCGGAAAGGTGGCGAGAGGCTGTTATTGTGATTCCAGTTTCTACTGAGTCCAAATGTTTACTCACATGGAAAACATGGAAACCCTTCTGAATAAAACAATAAATATCTCAGAGTCTGGTCGAAAAAGAAATAAACAAAATACAAATGTGTCGCAAAAGTTGTCATAATACATGAACTTTTTCACATATTTTGAAAAAAAGGCAGCACACTTTAATTTACCTAATTGGGATTTTGTGTGTTAGACTCAGTAAGTAGAGCATAATTAAGTGGAGGGGAAAATTAAATCAATTTTTAAATGTTTTATGTTATATTTATATTTAATATTATTTTTTATATTGCTTTATGATTTTTACAGATCTGAAAAGTTTGAGTTTCTAGTAAATTTTTCACTTTTTACAGCAATTAATAAACCAAGACTTTTTAGTTTATTTTTCTTCCATCTTCACTCATCTAATGCCTGAATATTTTCCGCCTTTGTTATTTGCCAAAAGGTTTTAGCTGAGTTTGATAAGATATAGTGTTTAAAAAAAACATTTTCAAAACTCTCCTTAATTAGATTTCATTTTTAGACTTTGTCCATTCTATTGTACCTCTGGCTGTATGTTTGTTTCTATTGTATTTACAAAGTTTATTCTTATTTCTTCTCTTTGTGAACATATTTGTTAGTTTAAAAAAATCTACAGCAAACATTGAACAAGTTGGTTTCGCTTCAAAACTCACTAATCATTCATCTGATTTGAGTTTCATTTTAGCAATTTTCACTTGCTGTCTAAATTATAAAACATCTACATTTTGTTTACTAAATGAAAAAAGAAGCCAGTACTGTAGATTTAACACATTTTCACGAAAGTTTTAAATCATTTTAATTACTCTTACAATTTATTCTTGTTCACCTCAAAGGCGGAGCTTGGTCTACCGAAGTGTTTTACGCAGCTTAATGGTTGCCATGGAGACTGACGGATTTCTCAAACATGCATGAAAGAATCAAGGCAACACTTCAAATATATATATTTTTTAACGATGGACAGCTCTAAGACCCTCCTGACATTTTAACATGATGTAAAGCTTTTACAACCTACTTCCATTTTAATCCTTGAATGGAGTCCTTCATGGGTTTACTGATATATTTTGGGTCCATATTGTGATGAAGGGTCCAGTTCTGCGTTATCTTGTTTTTTTTCCAGTCATCTCACATTTCTTGAAGCACCCTCTGCTACGCAATTAAGTTCATGGTGAATTTTGTGACGGCGAACATGACACATCCTGCTCCAGGTTTCACAGTCGCTTTGAGGTTCTTCTTCTGGAATGCTCTATTTAGTTTACACCAAACGTCCTCTGTTCTGCTGTTCAGTTAATGCTCCCCTATCTGTTTTTCTCACACAAGAAAACACACTATCAAAGTTAAACGTGTGCAGTTACGGATTGTTGGTCAAATGAAATGACAGTCGGAAACAGGCACTTCCAAAAATAGAGTTTGGACGGGGTCATAAAATAGGCATGTAGACTCTAACAAGGAAGGAGTGGATGGTAAACAGGGAGCAGAGAAGGAGAGAGCGGTCATTTGAAGGTTTTTTGGCAGTCCTCAGTAACTTGGCAGCCATCTACGTTGGTATCGCTCTCATCCCAGCGTGAGCTAACATGTGCCAGTTCATGCCAACGTAAGCCTACTCCTGCTGGCATGGCCAGGAGTGCCTGGGAGAAAAAGCTTTAAGTAAGCTTTACTTTGACACTTTGATGTTGAAGAGGTTTAGGGCTCTCTGAATTCTTTCTGGTCTGGTGGAGATATGAGGGAAAGAGCAGAGACATGGGAGAAAAGGAGGCCGGAGGAGGAGGACCCAAACATGACGATCTGTAAAGTCCCTTATTAAACACGTAAGTGATCCAGATTTCACCTTAGGAAATACGTATGGCAAACTTAGAATGATCTGAGTCATTTTAGTTGGGTCAACATTCAGCAGAGTCTTAATGTTCATGAACCGCTTTATTTGTGATCATGTGTAGAGTTCTTTTCACAGGAAAATATTGTGTTTTTCAGGCACATAGTGTCATTTTATAGCACAGTCAAAGTGACCTTATTACCTTCAGTTGAAAAAAAAAAGCTTTATATCAAATATGACTTAAGAGAAATTTGACTTATATAATTTAACACTTTGAAATTGGGCTTCTGTCTCTTTAAGAAGCTTTTGCTCCTTCTGAATCTCCAACTTCAGGAAGTCATTACGACATGGCTCCTCCATTAACTCTTTAACAATGTTTTTACCAGTGTTTCTCAGAGAAGTAACTTGCATAAGAAATTCGGATTTCCATCTGGTGTTTGCTTATTTATTGCTGGACCTAAGTGAGGTGGAAGCTCAGCAACCTAGAAACTGAAGCTGAGGAGGAGCTGTGCCTAAAAAGCTGTGCTGGGTCCACCCAGCAGTTCTGCACAGCTGAATGGTTGCAATGGAGATTAAAGAATTTTTCAGACATGTTTGAAATAATCAAGGCAACCCCTCCATAGAATAACATCATTACATGGTGTAAAGCTCAAAAAGTTGATTTCACATAGAACTGTCCTAAAATTGAGAACTCTAAAAACAAACAAAAAAAGATGTATTTCTTCGTTAGGCAGAATTCAGAAACATTTTTCGGGTAGCAGTTGAAAGATGTTCAAGAACCAATAATCCTTATATTTGGGCACATAGTTTGTTTCAAGACAGTAGCAACTTCCTGTTTCGTCCTCATCATTCTCTGCATTATCCAGTGTTTCTGATGCTACACTAATGCACATCTGTAAGAGAGAGGCTGAGAGTCTTTTATTTTCCTAAAAGTTTTCCTCTGTGATGTCCCAGATATACACACTCTTTGATCCTTGGGTAGGTCTGCAACACTAAAGAAAATTGCATAACATGAATTACAACATTTATTCCCTTCTTGGATTAATAACGTATGTTTTTATTGAACTGAATTAGGACTGAGCTTTGGTGACAACTGGATGCACACAGTTGATTTGTTCTCTTATCAAAGGAATTACAGTTGATTTAAAGTCATAATTACCAGTAACTGTGCAAAACTGAGAGGCACCTACAGCAAACTATGTAGACACAATGAGTATATGTTTGATGGCCCATGTACAGTTAAGCTTATTGTCCACCAGTTTTAAAGTGAACTAGTAAGCTAGCAGTTCATTTCCTATTTGGATCCTGGTTTGTTTTCTGGAGGCTAAAGCTAACGGCTAACATGCCTGGCACTAGCCTTGCAATTGTCTTCTTCCACAGTTCCAGAGTAAGAGGAATGCTTAAGACTTTTTGTTGCTGACAAAAATGTTGTTCTGCCTGGCACGTCCCTCTGCGCTCTGGTGGGGGTGAGGTGGGAAAGCGGGAGTTTAGAGCACTCACAATTTCCAGTTAGCTTCATAGCGTAGCTTCCTTCACAATCGCACTGGTGCATTGCAAAGGTAAACGTTAGCGATTGGTTAAGATCAAATACAATCATTTAAAACTTCAACAGAGTGCACGCCACCAAGAAACAATTTCTTCTCATTAACCAGAGGTCCAGACCGTCTGCACGAAGTAAAGTGTAGAATAAGGAGCTCGTTTTTAGCAAGCTAGGCTGAACTCTCATAAACAGTAGAGTTTTTGAGGTAAAACAGCCATACTCTCAAAACCTTCCTAACAGTTTGTGAATGTCTATCCTGTGAACCTCTAAGTAGGTAGCTGTGGTTCCATTGACCTCAAAGTGGCTCCAGTTGGAATTATAAGAATAAATTGCTTGTTCTTTTTTTCCAGCTTCCACTGGAATGGAAACATGTCAATGCTGAAAAAACTGAATTTTTTTTTTTATAAAACGTTTGCACGCTAGAGTGAGGTGCTGTTTTCAATGGATCAAAATTAGTGTATTTTGCAAAACTGCAATAGAAACACTTTTTTCAAATCACGTGATCAACAATCGGACGTTGCCGCTGGCAACACAAAGACGACCACAGGTGCGGCATACTTCATTTAATGACTTATAGTCTCCACAAACTTATTCATATGTGATTTTTAATTGCATTTCTTATTTAATGGAAACACCACAATTGCAAAATTGTTGCGGGTTTTTGTCATTAGTATAATATTGCCAAAGTTTTGCGCACATTTGTAATATAAAAGCAGCTGCTGTCTGTTTACAACAATCCCATTTTTCAACCTGTCCAGTTAACCTTCACTTCCAGCAGGGGGTCCATACAGCTGATGACTTGGGCCGGCTGTGTTGAGAAATAATTACAAATATCAGGGAGGTTGAACTCGACTTTAGTTCTTTTTTTGTTTTTTTATGAAGTGTCACTGAACCAACAGGCATGTTGAAAGTAAAAGCATTCTCTGCTTTAATTGTACCTCACAAAAAAAGGAGTTTAATGAAGTTTCATCACATTCAGCCATAGCTCAGATTCTTTCATTTTAACACGGCTTAAAAGGACCTTGAAACTTTAATTACACAAAATAGGCCACTTTTGCCCCCATCGTGATTAATAAATGTCTGAAGATGATGTTAAATTTTCCAGCTGTCAAAAAAAAAAAAAAAAAAAAAAAAAACTCATAGCAAGCAGACTTTTTAATCTCATCAACAGAACTCAGTTGATGTTCAGGCTCATGTCCGTACTTTGGAGCGTTTTGAGTTCGTCGGGCCGTAATTTACAGGAACGGCGTCGGCCGCTCCTGAGTGAGCGCCTGGACGTGTGCGGGGGTCCCTGCTCTCCCGCTGCCTGTTGGTGAGATCCAGGTATAAACACGCTGCCTGCTGGCCAGGACACATCCCCGTCTATTAGCTCCATAATTCAGCGCAGCCTCCAGCAGCCTGCCCTGATCATAGGAGGGTAATTGCAGGGAGGCTGAGCCTGATTTATCGACGCGGTGGGCGCTGTAGATTACAAGCGGATGTGAGGATTTTGTTTGTGGCTCGTTTTAAATATTTCATGTAATTGGAATTTCTGTTCTTCTCCAGTGGAAGCTGGAAAACAAGAACAAGCAATCAAGCTTCAGTCAAAAGCTGCTCAGCAAAATAAACAAACTGACTAAATATATTTTATAATGAGAGTAGAAACATGGATCAATAAATGAAAAATAATAATGGCAACATCAAGTTGTCCAAACTCATAACTTTAGTCTACATTGGGTCAAAAAGCTCAGGTATTAGATCTAGTTTGCACTAAAAATGATTGGACATAAAGCAGTGCATGATTATGAAGTTTAAGGAAAAGATTTGAATATTTTTATCCCAAAAAATCTAAAATGTGTATCAGACCTTATTATTAATGCACTACAATGCATTAATAATAAGGTAGTTAGAAGCTGTTAAATAGCACTGTGTAATCAGTGCAAAAACTATGCAGTATATTTTTTAAGCTTTATTTTGTTGTTTTCCTGCATGCCTCAATTGTGAAGTCGTCTGAACAAAAAGGCTCTGAAAATACTGTTTCTCGTTTTGTTGTAAAAGATTTAGAAGAGTTTTATAAAACTCACCCTTTTCTTTCTTTCTTTATTTATTTTTTTATTTTTTTTCTCCTAAATTTCTGCTCAAAGTAGAACAATTCATTTCAGATTTGACCCACTTAGGGCATAAATTGCCATCACTCTGACCCAACCATGACCATTTCTCCACATGCAGACTGCTGCGTCTTGGTGACCTTGCTCTTTGAAGGGCCGTCACTTTAAGTGGAAAAAAAAAAATCAATAAATATATCCCACTTTTAAAGTGAGACGTTACCGTCTCCAGAATGATGTTGTCCGGGTTGGCAGCCGGCTACTTTCCTCCGCTGGGCAGTCGTTGCAAGCTCTGCTCCAGCAAAACGTTACTTTGTCATAACAAATTACACCTGAAGTGGGTTTTTTTCTTGCAAACCAAACGGCAGGCCCCAAAAAGCACGGAGGGAATTTGAAAATACACCCGTCGCCAAGGAAACTGTTGAATCGATCTGAAATGTGGCTCATCTTTAAGATTTTCTCCCGTGTAGCCAATTACAGTACAAATAGTGTCAAAAATACGAGTTTGGGGATCCAACGCTGCTTTATTCTTTCCCACCTAATCTGCAGTTATTACAGATTTTGAGCATCCTACTGCATAAGACATTGAGTTTTCATTTATAGTAACTGTTTGTTTCTCCTTTTATCAGTAACCACAGATTGATTCCAAATTGGATATTTTCTTGATTGCATTGCGGTGGATTGGAAAACTGACTCACCGCACTGTATTTAATTCAGAACACAAAAAATGATTCCATTATTTTCTCTCTTTTTTCTTTTTTTTTTAGCCTACAGACCTTTTCCATCAGTAATGCGCTGCACAATGACAAGACGTTTGTGGCGTTTATTATTTTTTTCCCCAGACAAAGGCATTCTAATGTGTTCTGAACACACACCCACACACAGACTGAGCTTTTCCATGAGGAAGATTTGCGCAGCGGGAAACACATGAGTTTGACGTGTTGTTTGCATTGCAGTCCAACTGAATCACAGGCTTTATCATCAGGTAAACATAATGCCTTTTTGTATGTGTGTGTGTTTGTTTTCCTCTTTAATGTGTGCGGGTTTGACACAACGACACACGGAAGGAAACATGTAGGAGACACATGTGACTGTACACTGGATCAGTTCAAAAACAGAATAAATCAAAGCAAGGAAAGTGATTTAATGTGTAATTCTTGATTCTTGGGTCGATGAGAGAAGACAGAAAATCCTCCATTTTTGTATGTTTCATTCTGTCCGTTTATTGTAGAGATTTGCTAAGTACTGTATTTTCTGGGCTATAAGCCAAACTCTTTAGTTTTTTTAATACTTTCCTGCCACTTACAGTCCAGTAGAACTTGTTTTATTCCACTTCTTGACAAATGTTTTGAACTTCTGATGTTAATTCAAACTGACAGACTTAAATTAAGCAATAAAGAGGTAGAATTATGTATTTTTTAGGCACCATTTTATAGCACAATTAGTAACAATGTTATCTTTATCAATGAAATGCGATGTTTATATTTAGAGAAAGAAATGATTTTGCAATGAAACCCAAAGGAGTTGACGTTTACATGCCTTACTTGAATGTGTCTGTTCAGGTGACTGTCTCATCTGGAGGTCAAAATACAATCCCATGTTATAATTGATGACTTTGGTTTGATTATGTACACTTTGTGTTGCGCTGACACTGAAGGTTGTGAGGTTTTGTGGTTTGGTTTCAGGTGTAGCTAATTTTCATTTGTTAATTATGAAATGCAAACCTTTGAGATACTTTAAGGTTCTTTTCCATTTCATTCACATTGGGATAGTACGACAGTGTATTAGCCCAACTGTTCATAGAGAAAAGGGAGCACAATTCAGCCAAAAAACAGAGATTTTCTAGAAAAACAATTTGATGTCTGAACTTGAAAAGTTGAACATATTTTTTTAAATGTTCTGTTTCAGAAGTCAATATTTTTTTGACTTTCCAAGATTTTCTAGAAAATTTATGAAAATAATCCCCACATTTTCTATTTTTTTATTTTTATTTTTAGCAAACTTCTCACTTTTCAAACTCATAAATTATGAGATTAATCTCAGAAATTTTCTAGAAAAAACTCAGAAATGTATTAGTTTTTTTTCTCTGAAATGAATCTTAATTGCTACCAGGATTCTTTTCTCTGACAAATGTTGAACTTTTGGCGCTCTGAAGTTAATCTCTGAAGTCAATCTCAAAATTTCTGAATTTTTTCATGCACATTTTTGACTTTTAGAACTCATCAATCTTTTTTATTTTTTATTTTTTATTTTTTGCTTGTTCTAGAAAATTATTATTTTTTTTATAATAAATTTTTTCTCTCTCTCTCTGTCTCTACTGGCTCTGACACACCGTCATAGTAAAGTGACCCAAAATGTTTTGATGTAGTTGATCTGAGCTGTAATTTAGGGACAAACAAGTCGAAACACATTCAAGCGATTCCTAAAGGACTGCTTGATGTGAGAGTGAGACGGACCAAGAGAGAGAGAGAGAGAGAGAGAGAGAGAGAGAGAGAGAGAGAGAGAGAGACCAGAGCTTCAGAGAACGGTAACACAATCTATGGAGATGAAAACAAGTTGCTGCAGGTTGGAGAGAAAGGGAGCGCTGGATGGATAAAAAGCTTTCCAAGTTCAATGCTCAGTGGTCTTAGTTAGGTCAGTGACCCAAATCCCAGCGCCCCCTGGAAGACACACACACACACACAAGCAACACACACACACTCAATTGATGGGATAAGTGGTTTAGATCCACTTGGATGAGAGGTTGTTGTTAAAGGACAATAGGTGAGTGTGTGCGTGTGTGTTACAGAGGATGAAAGAGAAATAGATCAATGTTCCTTTGTGTCTCGAGGTTAACTTGGGAGAAAACACCAAGCTGAGCCTCCCTACACAAAAACATACAAAACCCCCATCACCTTCAGCACAACCTAAGACTTTAAGTCCAAATTTAAGTTGAAAACGCTGAAGTCGCCTTCTTTAATCCTCTGACTTAAAGTCACCTCAAGGGCACGTCAGCGTAACTTCACTGTGGCAAAATGCAGAGTGAGATCACAAGCTAATAGAATGCTAACAGCTTGTCAGATGTTTACGTGGATTCAAACCTTCAGTGACGTCCATGATGCCCTGTACGGTAGCTTAGGAGGGCCATAAATTGACAAAAAATACCCACAACAGTGCCTGAGGGTCTGCTTGGCATTCCAGCCGTGAAAATGATATGAAGACCGTTTTACACAGTTTCTGTTTTGAGCAAATGGAGGAATGACTCATGTCACTGTTGCTGTGGCTAATCCTTGGATGGCTAAACAAATCAGCTCCAAACAAACCCACTCAGACTGATTCAAGAGTCCTTTCACGCCTCAGAGATGCAGGCCTGCGTATACAAAATATGTTTTTATATTTAACTTTCCCGACATAAACGATGTGCCTAAATGTGTGCGATGCTGCATATTTTGGTATTGATTTGACACCAAGTAAATACACGGTCAGTATAACTTCTGTCGATTCAGATTCAGATGCTTTTCAAGATCGATGTGTCATCAAACTTCTGACCTGTAAGTGTGTCTGCTGCCTTTGAAATATGTTGTTCAAACCTGGAACAGAATTTGGACAAACTTTACAGTTTGTCTACAAAATACTTTTAACCACATATTTTTGTGTCTACAAAAGTATTTCGCACAGCTTCGCAAGTTTGGTCAAACATTTAAAAGTAACTTACTTTTATTTATGTAGTCAGCGCCATTAGGTGCATCGCTTCAGCTTTGGAATCAACTCCCTGAAAACCTGAAGAAGAAACGATAAACTCCTTTAAATCAGGACCAAAAATGTTTCTTTTCAGTCTAGCTTTGCCATAAATTTCAAATATTTACTATTTCTTTTCTACCATTTCTCGCTGCTTTGTTTTAAATATGCGTGTCGACACCTCTTCCTTTTATTGGGGAATGATCAAAAACTTTACTTCTGCAAAGATACTATATCTCCTAAATATGACCATTTTGGCAATGCTCCCTGTTACCTCTTCAGGAATTCGACGTACTGCATGAAAGTGTCCATGTCGATGACCGTGGAGGAGAGCGACGAGGGGAAGTGCTACAGCAGCAAGATCCGGCACCTGGAGAAGGCCGAGGTGACCCACAGCAAAATGATCACCTGTCCCGACATCGAAGACTATCTGGCTCCTTACAAACAACCGCAGATGACCTGGTATAAGGTACGGCCCTGAAAACGCACCATCACCAATTCTCTCGGAGTCTGCTTCGGCTAAACGGGAGTCTCCTGTTAGGAGTGTGAGCGAGTGGAATGGAGAAGCTCCGTTACCGTCAACACTACGCACATCTGGATTCCTGAGGTGGAGGAGGGCGACGCCGGGAACTACACGTGCGAACTGCAGTACGGATCCAAGCAGGTGCGACGGACAACGCAACTCAAAGTAACAGGTAGGAAACGGTTTGTTGCTGGGGGATCCCGAAAGAGGCCAAAGCATATGTTACACTGTGAATACAAGAAAGGCTAGATGGAGGATCTGATCCGTTATTTAAAGGGGCAGTGTTAGGTGTTTTCCAGCTACATAGTGCCATTTTGTTTCACAATCAATGTAAATGCTGTATATGTCAACTATGACTTACAAAGTGAAAAGAAAAGTTAAAGAAATTTAACTTTGTAATTTAACGCCTCAAAATTGGGTCTATGTCTCTTTAAGAAGCTCCTGCTCTTTTTGAAACTCCGTCTTCAGGAGGTCATCACAACATGGCTCCTCTATTAAACACTTAAAGTTTTTACCAGCGTTTCAGTAACTGCATTTCCATTACAAAAACTTCTTATCGAAAAAAGAGAGGATTTTTTTTTATAAATTACAGTGTTTCCATTCTGCCAATTAATTTTTTTTAATGTCAAACAGTTCAATTTTATGGTCAATGGAAGCTACTGAGACGTAGCTCCTATAATGAGCTCAACAGATGCTCAATTCCACCAGGTGTTTGCTAATTGCTTCTAGCTAGTCTGAAGGAGCTGAGTGAGGAAGTCAGCAGCTCTGAGGCAGAGCTTTGTCCTGAAAGGCGGAGCTAGGTCCAACCAGGCATTTTAAGCAGCTGAATGGTTGTCATAGAGATTGAAGGATTTCTCAAACATGAATGGAAGAATCAAGACAACACTCAAGGTATGTTTATAATGTGGGAATAACATTATAACATAAAGTAAAACTCAACAAAGTTAATTTTACACAACACTGCCCCTTTAAGGGTCTATGCCTTTGAGTTAAGGAATGCAATGTAAGAAAAATGTATTTTAAGCACATCTGCCATCCAACTTGTCTGTCCATGTACAGTATATATGGATTTTATGCAGTCAGTCATTTTTGACAAACTAACAAGAATGAAATAAACTGCAGCGTGAACAACTCCTCTACCTTCTCTGAACGTTTAGCAGCTCTCCTAACTCCAGAGCATCCATTACTTTGACAGATGACCGGACTCAGCAGTGCACCATTCATCATTACTTCAGCACTTTTAAAGTTTCTTTAAGCACACTTTACAAATGTGCCCTAAAACTGTTGAGTAGCTTTTTATCCCTGTAATTTTTTTTATGTTTTTTCCCCTCTCTTTAATTTAACTATATAAACATAAAAACCCTCCGTGACTTTTTATCTAACTTTGACTTGTTAGTGACCTCGGGACTCGGCGCCGACGTTTCCAGGAACCGGGTCGCTCTTTGCCACCTGCTTGTGTTTCTTTGTTGTTCCTTCTGCAGCAGATTGTCAGTTTGTCTCAGCAACAGCAACATCTTGAGGATCGTTTTTACGTTGCACAACAGTTCATAAACATTTCCCGTAAATCCAATCTCCTCTGCGCTCCGACGGTGATGCGGACCGACAGATTTCCTGAAGTGCTTTAGAGCGCCGTGATTAGCAACATGTTAAAGCCGAACAATGTCCTTTTAGAGTGTGCCCTAAAACATTTAACGCTCCATTTCACCACACTTTTTTTTTTCTTTTTTCTTTTTTAAATCCCACAGCCGAGTCAGTGCTGCTTTCATCCAGCACTTTGCTGCGCTGTGCTTCAGATGTGCAGCTACCGCTTGTAAAGCAGAGCTGACATGAACAGGCGCTGCTTCATTTTTCAGAGAATTATTCACCGCGCTGCCCGGGTTCCCTCCACCGCTGCAGAGGAGAGCAGAACCAGAAAACATGCAGATTCTTTTACATCTTTCCTCACTGAACATTTTTCTTTAATTCAACAATTTAAGTTAATTTAATTAGTTTATGTTAAAACGCAACAGGATACAATTAACATGGAGAATTGTGAACAGCAGTTGCATTTTTTCCCCTCACACACAGTGTTGAAAGTGAATAGTGACATCTCAGTATAATTTAATAATAGTTATAATAAACTTTATCATTAATCTCTCACTTGGGATATAACTCTCAGTAACATAAGGGCGTTTTCACTTCTCATCTCTTTAAAAAAAGTCTTAAAACAAAAAAAATGTAAACATTGAGTATATGCAAGGATATATAGATTTTATGGTGGTTTTTATATATTTCTCATTCTGCAGTGTTATTTTATGTTTTTTATCCCTGCATTTATTTTTGTTTTTTAAACATCTTGGCTAGAATCTCATGATTTTAGACATAAATTATCATTAACACGTATTTTTCCATAAAAAAAAAAAAACTTGACCGTAGTGCTATAAGACCTTTATTCTTCTGTAGCACTTTCCAAGCAAAGCTGTGTATTGACCAAAGTCCTTTACAAGATGAAACGCATAAAACCACAACACAATAAATCAGTGCTAGTTAAAAACACAAGCACAATAAAAAAAAGGTAAAAAAACAAAAAATGCTAGAAGTTAAAAATCAAAAGCCGTTTTCTAAAAAAATGGGTTTTAAGTTCGGCTTCTAATTTTAATAGACAGAGAACTTTATGATGCAATTTGTGACTGCTATATAATTTTAACTGAGGTTGGATGCCAAACTGCATCCATCAACCTCCTCGTCAGAAACAACCAATCAGCAGTAAAGTCTTGGCATTGTCAGTTTATAGTGAAGCATAGCCACAGATGATGGCAGATAAATGGTGTTCCCTTTAATATTCGGCTGTTTCTCCACCATTAGCATAGCTACAGCAAACCGGCAATCTTGATTGTACAGGCTTTTCGAGGGAGGGTGTAAACAGCGCGTACACAAACTTGATTGACAGTTCTAAGTCCCTCCTCCTGCCTCTGATTGGTTGTTTCTGAACATAAAGAATGAGTATTTCATTATGAAAATGCTACAGCGACTGATTTTATGATTACTTATGTGTTAAAATGAGGTTTATTATTATCTAACCTTGACTCTTTTGTCCTCTATACAAGACAAATATTAAGTGTATGTTTATTTTCCACCTGTTCAACAAAACAAACATTTTTTTGGAATATTTCCACTGATTTCCAGCTGCTCCTGAGTTAAATCCCTCAGCTGTTGATCCTGTGTCTGCTGGCAGAAAGATCTGATCTCGCTTTCAACGTTAAATTGAGACTGAAGCAGGGGAAGAGAAACAGGCAGAGCCTGAAGACGCGCTCTCGGCTATGGTGTTAAGTACACCGAGTCGAAGTAAAAGCCCTGGAAATGGATCGAAGCTGCATCTGGGGACATGTGTTGTAAATTTCACACTCTCGGCGCACCTCATTTAAAGCTTCTCTGTTCCCTTTAAATATTTACAACCCTCTAATTAACCGCTGTACCTCAGGGAAGTGTACACTTTGTTGGGGTGGGTAATCTCTCGTGTTTATAAAGCTGTTTTCAGCCGGCGGGGTTCGGGGGGATATCCTGTGTAGACTTGCTAAACTGGAACATTTTTATTGCAGCACTAACAACTTGTTGTGAAGCCGTTTTGCTCGGAATTATGTTCCCAGGAAACTAATTGTTTTCATAATTGTGTTTCGGGGGGGAAATAATTGTGCTCTAATTGAATGGCTCTTTATGGTGCAGCGAGTTATTTTCTTTTCTTAAAAAGCTGAAGTCAAAGGAAACTATTTTGGATGTCTTGGAAGTTTTATTGAGATCAGATTAAGGCTCTTTAGCATTTTATGCCTGCTGAGCCAAAATCAGTGATTTTTACCCTTTTCAATAGTATTCACAATGAGGAGAGAGACTATATTGGCTGCAGCAACTTTACATTTCCAAAATTTCCAAATAGATGATACGGCTGAGAAACTCATCACAATATAAACATTTCTTATCAGTCTATATTCATAATTATTGATTCTTCTTTTGTTTGAAATATATGAAATACAACCACACCTTCCCTGTTTTATCCACAGTTGTCACTTGATCTCATTTTTTATTTTAAAGCAGTTATGAGGGACGGTAGCGAAATCCGAAACTGTTGCTATGCAAGTTACTCAATGGCTTGTTGCTATGTAACAAATTGTTGTTCCCACCAGCTTTTCTTAGTTGGCTGTGAGTAGGCCTTTCACATTAACAAATTTTGCCAGATGATAAATTGTCCCAGTAATATAATAGTAATAACGAAAGAACAATGCGAGAACACTTTCTCAAAGATCCATAAACTTTAAATTCAGATGAACATTTAAACATTGGAAGTGGAAGACATTTTAAATATCCAAAATAAATAATATAAACCCCCCCCCGACAGAAACAACAAATAAAATGATTTCTGAAAATCGATAAATCAAGCAAATAAAAATTGAGTTTGTTTTAGTTTATCATGCAATTAATTGATTTATTGTTTTTTTGTGACAGGCCTAGCTGTCAGAGGTTGAGTGGCCAATATCTTTTCTCTGCCTACATCCCCCAGAATGCAGTGCAGTTTCTGACATATTGCGATACGTATTGTTATTGATTTATTGTCCAGCCCCAGATCCAAACTGTTCCACAGAGTCTGAGCTTCTGGTCGTTTCTGCAGTGGGCAATAATAACTTGGCGTCAACTTTCGATTAACCACCTAGTAAAACACTTCAGTAGCTCAGAGTGTGAAATTACTGTAGTCTAACAATGATTACCAAACACCAGCTCCCAGTTTTGTTTCTATTTTTATTTATTGCAAAATTATTTAATTTCGTCATGAAATGAGGAAGATTTTGAAATGTCACGTCTTCTTTTTGCATTTACCCGACCTCACTGTACATTAAAATACTGTTAACAGAAGCAGGACAGCACTTTATTGAAGACTGTGGCTGTATGTTTTAACTCAGGAATATCTCTTAAAGCTTTAAACGTTTCAGGCGATGCCTTGCCAGATCACTATCAAACTTTTTCAACCTTTGTAGTATTTTATCAAGGTCATCCAGCAGCTTTGGATCCAAATATCTGTAGCAGTCAGGAAAAATGCAAGTAAGTTATTAGGGACATCATCATCATCATCATCATCATCATCATCAAACTAATGTAAACAATGTAATACTCTAAAAAGTGTTGTGAAAAACTCCACATACATGCAATTTTTTTTTCTCTGTTTTGACTAAAGGCTTTTTTGTTACTGTGAGAGCTGTAGAATCAAACCAAACAGTCTTTTCCTTTGTGTAATCAGCAGTGAGCTGATTATGTGAATAATGCATTCTGTGTTGTGAGATATAAATACTGAATTCATGTACTTGTTCTGTCCATTTGCTCTGAGATACCCAAGTTTTACTAACGCCTAGGGGTCGTTCAGTTTGAAGCAGGATTAGTGGTTTACCATGGCAACTTAAAAAAACAAAAACATGAAAAGATCAAGTGGTGATTAAAAAAATAGATCAAACGTACAAGATGAAGTGGAGATTACTGTTTTTGTTGTTGTTTTTGTTTTAAATGGTTTTAATTTCTTCATGGGAAACAACCTAATTCAGGAATCGGTCACCAATCAATACATTTTGTTTGGGCAATATGGCATTGAATTTTTATACAAGTTTAGAAAACAAATGATGAAAAAGCAGTTTTTAACCCAGAAGATGTACTGTGACTGAATCCTTCTCTGATGTCCAAGAGGTGAGACCTGTGGTTTTTGATACAATGATAAAAAAATGTCAGCCATTTTTATTGATATTGATATTGATATGCAGGTTAATGTCCTATTAGGTGTAGTCAGTAACCACAGTTTGACTTTTCTAGTTAGAATCAGCTTGTAGCATCATTTATGGGCCATTCTTCGATGTTCCAGTAGGTTAAGCCAGATTTATCAATGAAAACCCAGTTATGTTGACCCTACAGCGTGGCTCCTGCTTCATTAGTTCAAATGAAACAGAAAGCCTCTGTTATTGTTTTAGTTATCTACCTGCCTCTTGCTGGTCAGCCACTTTTCCAGTGCAGACCATTTTCCTGAAGTCCTTGTCACAATACAGGTAAGATGCATCAGATTTGTACAGAACCACCAAAAAGAAAAAAAAAAAAAGTAGAGATTTTAATAGAACAAATGCCAAACCTCTGAGGTTCACTTATTTTAAAAAGGCAGTCGATTGCTATGACGTTACCATCACCATTTTTGACTAATGTTAGGATGTTTGTTTCCCAAAATGTTGTCAATTTTACAAGCTACAGCTTCTTTCCCACATCAAAGCCCATCATGAATGCTAACGCTAGTAAGCATAGCCAGTGATGGCGATGGATTAACTGTTTTCCTGCAACAGGGAACAGCTCGTACACAAGGTGATTGACAGCGCTAAGACCCTCCTCTGGCTCTGATTGGTTATTCTTGACCGGGAGCTTTAGATTTTTGCAGACAGCTATAGTAGCAATCTCAAGATTTATTTATTTATTTTTTTCACACAGATTATGTGTCTCATACATTGTCACTGTCACAACAGTGACAGTTTTAAAACCAATATGTAAAAAAAAACAACTGAAGTTTAAAAAAAACAATAAGTTACATACTGTAGTTGTAAGTGACAACAAAGCTAAAACAAAAGAAATCTTTTAGGTGGCAGATCAATTTGTACGGCACTGTAGAAAAAGTATTCAATACATAGAGCAGGGGTGTCAAACTCCAGTCCTCTTGGGCCGCTACCCTGCAACTTTTAGATGTGCCTCTGCTGCACCACACCTGAATAGAATAATTAGGTCATTAGCAGGACTCTGGAGAACTGATCTACACAAGAAAAAGGTAATTAAGCCATTTGATTTCAGTGTTTTGTGCCTTTGGCACATCTAAAAACTGCAGGACAGCGGCCCAAGAGGACTGGAGTTTGACACCTGTGACATAGAGGATGGTGAGCATGCATATAGTAGCACCAGATAAAAAATACTTCATTTACTCTGTGATACTGTTTACTAATTCTATTATGTGAATAACATTTTACCTTTTAACCTTTGTATGAATTGCTGTGACAACAGCAGGGAAGAGGCTATAAAAGTAACAGCTGTGTTTTCAATTCTAGACTATACTACAAACAGCAGTGGTGGAAAATAACTGTAGCAAATACAGCACTGTCTTTTTTTCTCTCTGCCTGTCATATGACATTCACTAGAGTCTTTTTTTTTACATTATGCAACACATGACTGGTATCTGGAGGCTGTTCAATGCAACATTTTTGAGCTAATTGTTCTAATTGTTCCTGTCTACGGAGCTTTTTTCTGCATTCCTCTTAGTGATAAATTCAGTGTGTACCTCTTGTTTTTTTTCCCTTCTCTCCATTCATGCACTCTTTATACTGAAACCCTTAAAAAAAAAATCTCATCCATATTTCAGAAGCGTTTCAAAGTGTGTGTTAGCAAAGTACACAGCATTCGGGCTAAATTTAACTGCTGAGGATTTCTGTGCTGGAGTGCTTCATTGTGTGAGTGAAATAAATGCAGTTCCAGAGTGAAAACAAAAAGAACAGCAGAGGTATGGAGACAAATTACTGTGGTGTGAAATCTTTGTGAAATCAATAGAATATTGTCTGATGTAATGATATTTGCTCCATACAGGAGTTTCGCCTCTCCAGCGATTTTATATGCAATACAGTATCTGGGACGCCGGATGCATTTAAAAGTACTTTGCTTTTACTTTTGAACCCCTGTCAGATTACTTTTACCCTCTTTATTATTTTATAATTCACCTGGTCCCCCAGTAACTGACCTCTTTACTACTTCTTTTTTACTTCTAGGTAAAAATGATGCATGACAAGTGATGTGGCACACCGTTTCTGATATGTATTTGCCAACACTATACAGTATATTGTCACCTTCCTAAAATATTGGCCTGAGTCTTTTTTTTTTGCCAAAAGGGCTTCTGTTTGCCGAAATCATTAGTTTCATCACTTAAATTGTAAAAAATGTTCTGCACAGTGGTGCAGTTGGTAGCACTGTTGCCTTGCAGCAAAAAGGTCCTGGGTTCGATTCCTGGCCTGGGATCTTTCTGCATGGAGTTTGCTTGTTCTCTAACAGAATTTTTTTCTCCATGTGCATGCGTGGGTTTTCTCCGGCTTCCTCCTGCAGCCCAAAAACATGACTGTCAGGTTAATTGGCCTCTCTAAATTCTCCCTAGGTGTGTCTGGTTGTTTGTCCTGTCTGTCTCCGTGTTGTCCAGAGAGGGTGGACCCCGCCTCTCGCCCGTCCATAGCTGGAGATGGGCACCAGCAACCCTCCCGACCCCACTAAGGGACAAGGGTGTACAGAAAATGGATGGATGGCTTATAACAAAGAGCGTCAGCATGCTAGTAGGTCAGCTCCCATCAGGGAGGCTAGCATGTTGTTAATGCTAATGCTAGCACCAACATTAGCAGTACAATGCCTCTCACTAGCATTAGACTTTTCCCTTAAATTAGCATTTTAGCTCATTAAAAAAAAATGTATTAGCTATGTTTAGTAAACTGAATGGAGCAAGTTAAAGAAAGACAACATACTCCACCTGCCACTGACAGCCCTTAGGATAACATTAGCGTTTTGGATCATTTTAGCTTACACACTTATGTTTACATACTGAATAGATTCAGTTCAATATAACATTGATATTCCACATTGTATTTCTTACATGTTAGCTAAGCTTAGCATTGATGCTAATTTTTAGCATCAGAACGCTGGGTTCCAACCAACGGGCACGCTTTGACAGGCCCCGTTTAAATTTCTTCAGAAATTTTCCAGTTATGATTTTACTCTTTTGCTTTGCGCCATAAAACTGTTATCACGAATAATAACGTACTCATTAGTGCTTTGCTGGAAATTCAAGAACATAGTGAGCTTTATGCAACATTTTTTTAATTTCTTTTTTATTTCCTCAACATAACTTCAGAAGGACTTCTTCAATATTACTGCAAATTTTTGTGTACAACAGCAGAATCAGATTTTCTGCTGAATATAGGCAGTGGGTTTATTGAAAACAATATTCAAACAGGCAGCTCTGAACCAGTGGTCAATAAGGTTTCCTTATTACCTTTCTTTGTGTGTTTGCATGTGTGTGTTAAGAAAAGTGTGATGGATAAAATGACATAAAAAATATAGGTGTGCCTTCTTGTATCAGGAAGACTCAGGCCTATATTTTATGATTCATCTATATTCTGGTCTCTATGGTAATAGTAGGACCAGTAAATATGAAATACAATAGAGTAATCCTTTATTTCTCCCTCAGTTCAGCAGCAAGTGACAGAAAAACAGAGAGATACACATAAAACAAAATAAGTAAACTATAAGTAGTTTTAAGCATCAACTTTCTCTTTTAGTCAGTAAAAGCAATAGCAGCTAATTCCATCCACTGTGCTGTGGTTAGCAGTCAGAAATAAACATGGATGCCACATGCTAAGAGTTGCCTCTACTGTACAGTAACGTGTGATTGAGATGTCCAATATATTCTCTCATTCAGCACAAAGTGAAGTCGTCCCTGTCGGTTTTTCTTTCTCCGTGTTTATATTGAAGCACTCAGTCACCAGCAAGCATGCATCAGGATGTGGCGCTGCATCATTAAACATTTAGGATTCATAAATGTTTCAGTGTCCGGCCCAGTAAGATTGTAGTGTTTTACATTGAAGTGACCAGAGCGCTCATTCGGACACGAAGCCAATCTGTTCGGATGTCAGATTGATGAGGTCTTTGGTTTTGACCAAAGATACAAAGAAATCTCAAAGAAACTGCTGTTGGTGGTACAGATTTGTTTTCTATTATTTGATAAAAAGAAATGCAAAACACCCATCATATCTAATTCAAGCTAACCTATAAACTATTTATCTGTAAAAGTGACTTCTTCCAGAAGACATTTACATATGGTAATAGGCTACATCAAATGACATAAAATAAAGGACAAATATAAAAAGCTAATTTAAAAATGAGTAAATAACCAGGAAATATCTAAATGGGAGCTGCTGATTTGCTTTTTTTTGTTTTTTAAACCACCAATCACATCAGACTTCAGGTCACCTTCCTACACATTTTACATTGCAGCACACACAATACTACGTCCAGCTGAACCTGAGATATTACATGTGCCACACATGTGAAACAATGCTGCAGCAATAATGAAAGTGGAACTACACTTTCACAGTATTTACCCACTTAGAACATTAATTTAAACTAACTAACTATGCAAACACTCTGCAGAGAAAAAGATTCAACTCACCTAACAAATGACAGCTGCAGCTCTTTCTGACCTGTTTAGAATTATTTCATTCATAATTATTTATCTGCTTGGGGACACTTATAACTGTGCATATAGCACTGAGTTCTGATCTACAGATCCTTAGACATGGAAAAAATGTGCATGTATTTAGCAGCAAATGTAACGCAACTAGGGATGTAACTCATCGATGAGTTAATCTCAAGTTTGATCAAATTGATTGACTGAGTGATTGATCAGCGGACATTTTCTTTAAAACGTTTTCTCTTGTCTCTAGATGGCCAACCGTCTCTCCGTAACATAAAGGTCTATATTTTCATAACATGCTGACGCTGCTGCACCATGTAGCAACTCGGCTGAATGAGCGCTATTTAGGTGAAACTTAAGGAACTACTAGAGGATAAAGTGCATTTGGCATTTCGCACCAGTCTCCGGATCTTTCCAGATTTGAGACAGCCCTGCCATTTTTATTTCTGTATCAACTGTCTCCATGCAAGGGACGGCCAGCTGCGCCCTCTTCTGGATAGAAGCCAAATTACAAAACTAAAAGAAGGTCTACATGGACGCTAATAATTAATCGATTGGAACTTTCGACAATCACAAGTCGATTAATTGTTTGCATCCCTAAACGCAACCAGTTCTGACTCAGCTGAACATCATGATGAACACAGCTCTTAGTCCAACACACACATGTACAAAAGGCAAAAATTAGTTTATTAAATGAGGGTTTCCATAGAAATCAGGTTAGGAGCTCTAGCCAGTCGTGGGGTATTGACATAATAAGTGTTACGTGGCAGAACTTAACTCATCACAGGGACTAAATCTCCCTTCTGGTAACACCCTGGGAACCCTGGCAGACTGAGCAGGAGGGTGTTGATTGGTAGAGGGATCACAGGGTTTTACTCTTGAATCTGTTGGATAGGGGAGGATAATAAGTGGAAGGATGGATGAATTGTTATCATTTCAACTTAAACTTACCGCATAACGTTATATGTCATTACAAGTATGGACTACAACTATGCACATGTCTGAAAAGGGGCTTTAAAAGTAATCTTACAAGACTGATTTTCAAAGATCTCTTTTAAAAGGCCCGGGTTATGGACAGAGGAGGCTCCTTGCTTACCTTAGAACAGCCTTGATGTGTCTCTGAACTGCTATTCATCAGATGTTTTCTGGTATCCGATCATTTGTGTTGACCTCGTCACATTTTACGCCACATTGTTCCTGGTTACAGTTCCTGTAGTGGAAGCAGGCTCACCTCGCCATGAGTTCAGCTCCACATATGGGTGGCAACACGCCTTAAAGGCACAAAATCAGTGTAAGATGTGATGCGTAATAACGCATGCAGTTATATAACAAATGGAGCAACGATGAAGTTCCTGTATGCCTCACTTTCTGCTCTCCAGAGCTCTGCTTCACAGCAGATTGTTGCAATTATAACCCCATCGACATGTATTTTAACTTTAAAAAATAAAAGAAAATAAAAAAGATGATTAATAGTGAATGCATTCTGTTACATTACTGATTAAAACCACACACTTTTTAACATAAATCTACACAACAAAGGCCAACTAATTGCAACAGTCCTCTGTAATTTTAAGCCTGATTAAAGAGAAACATTTAGCGTTTATTTGAGTTGATTATTTTCCACAATAGGAAGGTTTTTTGTTGCTGTTTCTCTTTCTCGCTTTGCTGATGGAATATAGGCTTGTTTTCACTTTGGGTTTTATATTCCTACTTTCGTTAGGAAAGGAATGTATGCCCCGTGAATGTCTGAGGGTTGGTGGTGGGACTGAATTAAAGCTTTTAATTGAGATAATTGCAGGGTCCATTATAAATTTTAATCAAAACATTATAATAATCGAAACGACATATCGACAAAATAACCAACATTTTAAATTCAAAATCTCTTGAATTGAAATTACTTCCACAACTATGCCTTCACACGGAAACATGACGTTTCCACCACCATGTTTCCCTGTAGGTAGAGCTCGTCCAGGATAATTTAACTTCTGCCTCACGTAGTCATTTGCATATTGCCAAAAAAAAGTGCTTTACTGCTTTCATCCTCCCAGAATGTTTTTTTACACAAAAGTCGACTCCATTTACTCTATTTAATTAAATTACTTCTGAAGTCAGATGATGGACCTCGGTTTTATGTTTTGGTATTCGAGTAAATGGGGTTAAATGAAAATGTGCTTTGTGTTTTAGACCACCGCCGTGTTCAGATGATTGCAAAATAAACATCAAGCTTGAAAACATAAAATTGCAACAGACTGAATGTTCTGTTCTTTGTGTGGTAAATGTTTGAGTGTTTTTTTTTGTGTTGAATCCTGACACACTAGTGGAGCTATTGTCAGTCAGTTGCTGTAGCAACGGGTCTGTATGCAGCGAGAAAAAGGAATACAAATGGCTTTGAGTTGTCCAACTTTTTTGTGCATTATTTTTCCCTTTGCTGTGGCGCACTGCATTAAGTTTATAATTCCTCCATCTCCAGGTTTCATTTCTTCTAACAGAATTGTTTTATAGTGACAGTGCAGCTATGGATGGCAAGTAAAAGAATCTTGTTTTTGCCGTCCAGTTATAAACAATAATATTCATTGTGTCTATGTACCACTTTGTGTTGGTTGATCTCTTCCTAATGAGTAAATCCAAATAAGATGAAGTTGTGATGATCCAGCATTAGTAAAAGTTTAGTATGAGCGTTTATACCAGATGTTCCCAAACTGTGGGGCACGCCCCTAGGGGGGTCGCCATACCATTGCAGGGGCGGCGCTGGAAGCCGTCTGGATAAAAAAAAAAAAAAAAAAAAACACAAACGTTGAATTGTTGGGGTTTTTACTTTAAAATGC
>NW_015113704.1:12500-53658 GCF_001443285.1 Poecilia latipinna | reverse complement strand
CTGCAATCCCTATGGGGGGGGGGCGAGAAGACCTTGTGTAAAAAAAAAAAAAAAAAAAAAAAAACATGAACGCTGTATGTGCTGGGTTTTTACCTTAGAATGGCCAACTCTCTGTTATTCCTTTGTCAATTTGATACAGTAGAGGCTTCCACACTTCCCATATCTGTGTCCTCTGTCACTTTTATCAGCAGTTAAAACTGTTTAATCCGTTGTTAACATGTCGTAACCTGTTTTTCCGAGCCGCCTTTAAACTCAACATGAGCGCTACGACGCTGGCGCTGGGTTTACACCTGTGCAGCTGTGAAGGAGACCTGCTGCTGAAGCTAGCAGGTGTGTTAGAATCATGGCAACAAACCAGCAAAACGCAAAGAACTTTTCACAGTTTTTCCCCCAAACTAACAGACTGTTGAGTAACAGGTAATGTTAGCTAAAGGATGACTAGCTAGCTAATATCAATACAGCACCTTAAGCTTGTTAACAAGTAGCTTGTAGGCTACTGGTGTTGTCTATGTTCAGCTACGATTCATTTTGCCCCCAAAAAAGTTGATTCCCCCCCTTGTTCGTCTGGAGCCGGGGCAGAGTATAACTGGGAGTCTCTAAGAATCCACCCCTCACCCCCTTCGCTCACACACATCGTTCAACCAGACAGCTATTTGTAATCCGTAGGGGGGGCCCAGAAATAGTTTGGATACCACTGGTTTATATGCTCAGTTTTCATCTGAAAGTTGGGGGTGAAATCCACTGAATAAGTAGCGAACAACTAGTTTATATAAAGTTTGATTCTCATTCAGTTTTTGGTGTCTGTGTAACATATGTTGTGTGTATTTGGTTGATGTGACCTGATACCCTCTGTTTTTTCCACTTGAAACATGCTCCAGCATGATTTTATCCACTGGTCTGGAAAATAAGAGAGTCAAAACGTTCATTATGTATACACACATAGTCACACGCAGATACAAGCATAATATGTGCAGCGAGGCTGAAGGGAGGCAGAAACCCACATTTCTTACCTTCGCACACGCACACACACACACACACACACACAGAGACGGTGATCGCCTAGAAAAGGAGCCAAAAGCCCACTGATGCTAACCGTCTCTTCTAAGCGTAAAGCTCTCCTCTTTCCCTCAGACGAACATATTCGCACACATGCACATGTATGGCAAAACCCAGTGGTCGAGTTAATTGCATTAGACAACCTTAAGATGCAGACCCTTCTGCGTCTCACACACCGATACCTCTGACCGAGAGGGGAAGCGGAGAGAAACAACACAGAGAGGACAAAACAGGATGAGAAAAATCATCAGAACCACATATGAACTAGAGAGCATGTTGCGTCAGGATGAAAAGGAGTGATTATGCAAATTGGTTAATGTCAAGCGACACGCTCAAGATAATAGCAAACTTTGTTTATTCAGAGTTTGATTGAAAAAAAAAAAGATCCAACCAGATTATCACCTGTGGAGACAAGATCTGCTATCTCTTTGAGAGTAAACTATGATACAAGTAGAGGTGTGTAAAACACTGCTTCTGTTTCCATGAAAACAAGCTGAACTTTGTCTCTGGTGAAAGAGAGAAAGTGGGACACAACTTGTATATTTTAAATTTTTAATATATGTTGTTTCAAACACAAGTACAGTACAAATATGTAAATATTTTATCATATTTACCACAATTTTCTTGATGTTCAGATATTGAAAAAAAGAAGCAAAAACACAAAGTATTTTTAACACAGTACATTAATGACATTCATCCATACTCAGGTTTTGATTTATTCTTAAACTCGGGTAATATGCAACAACAGTTTGACCAACACATTTGGTCAAACTGTTACTAAGCCCCGACATTATAAAATGACAGCGATAATCTGTGATAGAATTCAGCTCCAGTACAGAAACGATGTCAGAAACAACCAATCAGAGACAGGAGGAGGGTCTTGGTGCTGTCAACCCTGCTTGTGTCTGCGCTACCCAGGGCTTCCCCTTTCAATGCTACTGCTTCTGCCTGATAGCAGAGCGTGTCATAAACGCTAACGCTAGTTATGGACTGGCAAGTTGGTTTCTTCGCCATTACCTACAATCACCTGTTGGCGATTTATTATTTGAGAATTCTTCTGTGCAACATCACTGAATTTTCTTTTTGTTGAGCATATCTAAAATATTTGAAAGAAAATGCAGCTTGGAAAGCTAAAAAAACCAAGGCTCAATGCTAACTGATATGCTTTCGGCTGGCGTTTGCAAAGCAGCCAATCCAGGAGCCCTGTTTATTTTCCTCTGAGCTGATTGGCTGAAGAAACCTGTAGATATTGGCTTCCATGGTAGTGCTCAGATGCTTTCTACTGTGAAAGGTGTATTTGATGTCTGAAGTATTAAAATGGACAATTATGAGCATTCTGAGTGGGATCTTAAGTATGTTAAGGCTTTTAGATATCCACCTGCCTAAACCCCCACAAATGCAGGGGTCCACTATATAGAGTTATATTGCCACCGTGCAGAGCTTTCTTAAATCTAAGGGATGTTGGCACATCAAATGGAAACAGAAGACATCAAAAGCTAAAGTGATACTCCTTCAGCTAACCTCAGGGGAAAACAATGCCGTATGGGCTTTTTTACTGAGCGTCTTTTGGCATACACAGCAGAGATGGGGCCATGTCTAATAAATTGCCTCAATTATACTTAAATTCTACCCAAAGTCCACTTTGAGCAATCATTCTTACCTTAACTGTGGAAAGTGTTCTACTCAGTCATTAACTAAAATGCATAAGGCAAATGGTCCTATATTAAATCCATAAAAGTCTTCTAAACAGTCATTATTCATTTTCTTTTTCCTCTTCTGAGATCCATTATCCGCTGCATAGAAACAATCTATTACAAAGCAGAGGAAACTGTGGTACACTGAAAGGCCTTTTTCCTAATTTTTCCGAACTAATAGCACTAAGGTAGAGCAGGTTTAATGGCTCCATTATTGTATTCCAAATGGCCATTACAACCTCCTTTTCCTTTTCTTTTTTTTAAATCCATCATCTTCTAGTCTTAGTCTCTCCATCGTATTTCCCATTTATTATAGTTTGCAGATTCTAACTTTTATGGTTTGCTTTCTATTTTTTTATGATTAGATTTGATGGACGTCATTAGTCATTTGCTCAAAATGAAAATAAGAGCTGCTTTTGTTTTTCATTAAATATTTTCTGAGACTCCGATAAAAAAACCCCACAAACAAACCTGCTCCAACCCTTGAATGTCCAGTATCTTGTGAAAGTATCCAGTGCAGTTCTGTATGCTCCACGTTCAGCAAAACTTACAAAAGTAGAGCTAACCATTTGTTAGCACTACCTTATGCTGTCTGTTGTTAGCGTACTAAATTGCTTACTAAGTGAGCATGCTAGTAGCGCAATTCGTCGGCAGTTTTTATTTGATGATAAAGTGATTGGAAGAGCTGGTTAACCTTTGACCTTTGCTAAACAATTATCAGGATTTTTAAAGGGGCAGTATTATGTATTTTACAGGCTCATAATGCCATTTTATAGCACAGTCAAGTAACTGCTACCTTCAGTTGTTATAAAAAACAGCTGTATATAACAAAAACATAAATTAACAGAAATTTGACTATATAATTTTGAAAATGGGTCGCTGTCTCTTTAAGAAGCTCCTGCTCTTGAAACGCCGCCTTCAGGAAGTCATCACAACATGGCTCCTCTATTAACCCTTCAATAATGTTTTTGCCAGCGTTTCACTGAGGAGCAGCTCCTATAATCACAAAACACTATAGTTTTGTATTCATAAAAATTTTATTTTACATCTGGGTTTCAAATATTTTCTATGTTGTTTCGGTTTGTCACATAAAATCCTACTCATAAATACATTTTTCAGAGGGTTTGAATACTTTGGAAAGGCTTTGTTTTTGTTGTTTTAGTGTTTAAATTCATATAATCTATCAATATTCCTCCTCCACATCTCAAACTGCAGGCCTTTCTTTCTTCCTTTCTTTCTTTCTTTCTTTCTTTCTTTCTTTCTTTCTTTCTTTCGTTCTTTCGTTCTTTCTTCCTTGTTCTTGAGGCGTCTGATTTCACTGACTCATTATTTTTTTTCTTTTTAATCTCAATAATTAGAAGTCACTGAGTTAATAATTCAATCATCAGATTACTGAAGCATTCCCTTACCTTTTTAATTTCCTCTCAGGGGGGATTGCTCAGTGTTTTTATTTGGCTCTAAATGAAATCACAGCACGTTTCTGCTGGCAATCAATAAGAAGCTGCAGCGGAGCAACCGAACGACGCAGGCTTTGCACAACAGCAGCAGAAATCAGGCTGAAGAGGGAAAGGAGGGTTGAGCCAAAATAGTAAGAGAAGGTGCTGGGAGACAAAAAAAAAAAAAAAAAAGACAAAAATGAATCCTGATGGGAAAAATATTAGATAATGGAGAAAACATGGCAGCTAAATTTATTATAAAGTATGCCAGAGTAACCTTTCAGTGACCTGAATATCTTAACAATTGCATTTCATCAGACTGGAGTGCTTCGTCTCCCTGTAACCGGGGAAAGAGGACAAGGCGTGAGGTTGTTTCTCACTGTTTAGCGGTTCTGGAGGTTTTCCTCTGTGCTTGAACCTCCGTGTGTTTTCCGTCTGCTTTAGTTGTGTGAACACACATTCACACAACTAACACTCCAGACTGAGGCCAGATTGAGGCCTCAGTCCATCCCTTTGCTTTGATTTTTACTTTTTCTTCCATTGCCTGTTTGATTCACTGTTTTCAAATGATCCTCTGTTTTAGACAAACTCCTGGTGTTTGTTACTTTTCTTTTACTTTGATTGTTTCAACATGGAATATTTTTCAAATGTCAAGTAAAAAGATTGTTTGGTTTGTTTGAATGAAAAGTTGTTGAGACGACATTAATGAAGGTTTAGACATGTCACCGGTCCTTCCTGTGAGTCTCTGGGGACTTTATGATTTGTGATTTGATTCCTATGAAGACCAACATGTGAAGTGGCTCGGTCCTATTTGCTTTGGCCTGTGGAGAAGATGCAAGGTTGCATCTTGGGTAATGAAGGGTGAAAATGAGCCCACCTCATTAAGCCGTTTAACAAAGAGGTGAAACTAAACGATGCCCAACTTAGAATTGCCATGTGACTGTTGTTTGAGGATGCTGGCTAATTTGAAAAGTTTGTCAGGGTCCTAATTATCATTTCATAAAGTTACAGCTACAGACAATCTTCTGCCAATTTTAACAGCGGACAGACCATCAGAGAGACGGATGGTTTGTATTCCTTAAACATTTCGTATCATACCAAAATTGCCATTACCAGCTTGGATAATACCAGCCGATGGATGTTTCGTATGACAAGAACATAAAAAAAAACTTAGTATTCGTGTTCCTCTTATTAGTAATCTACCATACCAACACCAGAACTTATTTTGAACATTAAATTAATGATTTGGAGGGAAAAGCTTTTTACAGCAGAGCGCAGATGATTTCCACATAGATTTTTTCCTCTGTCTGTAACCGTAACTCGTTATCTCGAGAAAAACATTGGGAAATTATCTTATCTCAATAAATCTATCGGGAAATTAACCCATTATCTTGATAAAACCGTTGAGAAAAGGTAAGATAATCATCTTATCTAAAAAAACTATTGTTTTTTCGTGATGGTGAAAGACGTTATCTCATTATCTTGAGAAAACGATCACTATTTTGTGATGATGACATAAATATCACCTATCGCTTTTAACATTTGTTCCATCCGCAAAATTTGTTACTTTTAGATTTTGATTGGTTTTTCAAACTATTGTCCAATGTTCTGAAATTAAGAAGCAATACATAAGAATTGCCATCAGGATTTTAAACCTGCATTAACTAATTTTCCGTTTTGTTTGACTGATCCCAGCAACTTGACAGTCAGTCGTTCTTTAGTTGAAGGACAACAATGACAACCTGCCCCCAGAGGAAACAAGCTCAACTTTGCATCAAAAGAATCAAACTTCTTTAGTTTGGCAAAGACTGGAAAGCTGTAAAAGCACCTAAAAGGTTCCTATTCCATCTCTAGATCCAGAAGACAATATGTGAATTCTACATATCTCCTTCAGCACATCGACAAGCATAACGATCTTGTTGAAGAACATGCACCGGTTCCATGATGTTTGTGCCAGGTACAACCAGGTATTGAGGTTTTCTGACCACTTCATGCCTCTGTGGGTCGCAGAGGATTGTTGCCATGGAGGAGCAGCAGGATATTACACAGGTGATCCCCACTTTTGGCTCATGAACATTTAATCGGCTTTAGAGGAACACCAAGAGATGTCTTCTGGGGGCCATGCGGTTACGGTAGTAAATAGGCAGTGAACATTTTTCTCAAACTGCATCAGAATGAACTCCTATTCTTTTGGGAGACATTCTAAACTTCCTTGCATTGTTTTCGTCCTTTGAGTAGCCCACTCCGTGCAAAGTAAAATGAAAGCAGAGAGAAAAAGAGAGAGAGAAGAGCGCCAAGAGACGAGAAGAGAGAGAGTGAGTGAAGAAGAGATGAAAAGCGACACAGGTCATTACACTGGACTTAATGAAGCCTGTTTGCCTTGATAACCACCCATTTCATTAACTACTGCTACACATCGCCCTGTTTGCTCATGACACGCGCTCAGACACCACCCTTCGTCTGCTCCCTGCCCACCGTCTGGATTCGTGGAATGAGACATTAGTTTCGACCAGAATGTGATTAATGAGACGCTAATTAATTCCTCTTAGTTTGACTCATTGCTTTTCAAATTCTTCTTTCCCCTCCTCCAACTGGACCCTCATGGGGTGTGTGTTTTACTTGACGACAACATAAAACTAAATATTAGTCGCATAATTTATTTTTTTTTTTATCCCGTGTTAAATTAAATGTCAACACTAGTGTTTGGCTATTGTGGGTATATTGATTACAGTTTTGTAGTTCAATGGACTAGCTATAGAATGCCTTACAAAAATATTGTGTTGCACTATTTTAATAAAAATGTTTTTTTTTTTTTTTTAAATGTCAAAACAACTCTGATTGGACATACTCACCAAATGATCATTTCTGGTCTCCCAGGATGCCAAATCCATGTGGACGCACAACCACAATGACAAAAACTTGAGGATGCACCTAAAATCGTCTTCGTGTGAAAGAGACTTTAGTCTGAAACCATCAACGTTGTGTTTCTATTCCAATGCTGAGACGTTGTCTTCAAAGTGTCACATTCCTGGTTTTTTGTCCTCTTTGAAAAATCCAATGCATCCACTCAACCAAGTGGATGCATTGGATTCTGCTTAAATCACTTAATATGGAGACATTCTGTTCTCAAATTTTACTTCAGAGTTTGAAAATCATTGTCACTCTTGTCGCGGTTACAAACTTGCAGCATTTTCCGCCTTTGTTTTTTAGCTGAGTCGGAGCGTTTCGCTCCCCGTTGCAAACACCACTGTGCTGCGTCAAATCAGTCATGAAGAAGCAGACCAGACATTTACTGGACAATTTCACAGATTGTTGTCATGATTTACCATCAGCAGCTGTAGACTGTGAAATGGCTCTAACGACTTTGCTTGTGGCCTGATTTTGTGTTTTTCACACCGCTCGCACATCAAGTGTGATTCGCTTGATGCACGCACGACTCCAACCATGTTGTTGTTTTAATAAAACTGCCATTGCCTTTTCTCTCTGTCTGCTTTCCCTCTCTCATCATCTGTCTTTCTGTTCCTATCTGCCTTTTCGCTTCTTCGGAGCATGTTGTTTAGCAGGCTGTTGCATGACTCATGGCACGTTGATACAATGAGAGCACCATTTCTTTTTTACCAGGATGAGGACCCTCATAGTATCAGTCATTAAACCAGGCAGAGACACATAGACATTCTGCCTCTTCTTCTCCTCTTACGCCGCTGCCCTCCCTTTTCCTTCATTGCTTTTTGCTTCCTCACCAGTCTAGACAGAGATAGATTTAGATGAACAGCAGATACACAGTGTGGGATGTACTTTAGCCAAGAGAATGGAGTGCTGTTGAAGGTGGATTCAATGACACGAGTTTATCACAAAACAATCCAAAGACACAGAGCAGGTAATGAGTATTGAGCCAGATTGGAAAACCGGTGAGGATACGTTGATTTTTCAAAGCTTTTGCCTTGATTTCCTGTTGATATCCAGTTAGCAATATTTTACATTAAAGGCTAATAGTAGTTTTTATCATAAGGTACTTGCATAGATATATATAAAGTAAGGTACTTACATAGATATACATTGCATACATCCATATAAGTACCTTACTTTATGTACTTTACATGAGGTTCTTTTATGGAGATATGCAACATAGGGTACTTAAGTTAAAAACTTAATAGAAATTACTAACAAAGATAAATATCTCGTTAGAAAAGGCAAACGGAACAATCCACCACATAGACATTTCTGAATGCTTTCTCTCAGTTTTTATGAGAAATATGGTACATGCTACTTCTGCAACCTCTACCACACATCTGATGGAATTACACTTTGCAAGGCCTGGTTGACTAAAACCAGTAGATGGAAACATGCCTGTTTCTCAATTTCTTTTGTTCTTCTTTAATTTTTGCGACATTTAAAAAATTCATCCAAACTTTGCATGACAGTTGGATGGGAACTAGACTGGTAAAAACCAACCCTCCTGTACTACGCTTTGCTTTGTAGTTCTTCCATAAATGGCACTAAGTGCTTTTAAAAATAGATTAGATTATGTCACAAAATTTCCAGATGTTTGATGGAAAATTAAAGATAAAGAGTGACTTAGTTTTCCAGGATCCTATTTGGTCCAAAGATACAATCACATCAAATAAAGAGAGACTTTACCAGAAGACGATGAAACACATGGCTTTAGATCTGAACAACGGGATATCCAGTCCAAGTGACTAAAGTCATAACAAAAATGAAATTCTGGGTGTGTGCGCACTTTGAAGATACACTTTGAAGATACACACTAAAATGTCTGAATCCAAACATCCAACTGTGGCCATCGAAGAGCTTTATGTGCTTTCTTCACTCCCTTTCATCCTTTTATTGGCCACTCAAGCTGTTCCAGCTCCAGATGACACTGAACTGTGTCCTATTACTGTCCTGTAAATTGAACTACCACAAATCCTTCCTTCTGCCTGCCACTGTAATTAAATCTGTAAATTTGAAGCGGCTTGTAAAAGTTGTGGCGGATATCCGGTAACACTGTTTTCTTTTTCTATTATTATTACTCCCACTCTATTCGTCATACTTTATGCTGTTGCTACCTAATGGCATTCTGGGTGTGTGGAGAATTTCAAGGTCAGTGACGGCTAAACGAACGGAAATTTGTTGGAAATGTGGGTGTCACGGCACGCTGCAGTGCTTGTTTGTTTGGGTAATCAAAAGCACATACGAATAAAAATATATGTATTTTAATTTACTCCGTCGTGTGGATCACATGCACTTCTCCTACACACAAAAAAGATTACATTTCATCACCGTCGTTTGGGCACCGCGAGATGATGCGAACTGAACTGGAGCCAGTGTCTGTCGCGTCAGGAACGTATTTGTCACGTATTGATCCGCAGCTCTCGGGTCAAGGGAGAAACACTAATAGGAGCAAAACAAGAACAAAGCAGACACACACGGGTTCACGGGGAAATATATAAATAAGCTTGTTCGCATGTTGTTTTCTATCACCGTCCCAGACTCAGGCAGTGAGAACCGCTGACATCTATTCAATAAGCTGTCAGCGCAATCAACACGAATATGTTTGAGCCTTGATGAACAATGCGACAAACGCAGCGGGGACAAAAGAGGGCTGTTTACCTGACAAAGGAACAGAATTATTTGTTTGTCTCCCATCAAAAGACATAAAGTGCTGTGTGCATTCAAAGCTTTTTTTTTTCCCTCAGGCGTTTTTTTTTTTTTTTTTTTTGCATTGTTCAAGTGTCATTGTTTCGTCTCTTTATGGTGTTTATGAAATATCACATCATTTCCCGTTCGTGTTAGTTCGTCTGACAAGGATCGGAAACGATAATTGTAGCGTGTTAATTTAATATGAAGCTGGCAGTGGTTTTAAATGGGTCACCATAAGGTCATCCATTATCCTTTTTTTATTTTTTACCACTGTGTGTGGAGTCTGCTCATTGTCATCTGAGAAATGTTAACACTAATATGAGATCTCAAAGGGAGTAATACAAGCCAACAACTGGATCCACACAAAACACTAATAAATACTTAAAGTAGACGCCACTGGGAAAAAAAAAAAAAAAAAAAATGGGTAGTGAAGCCAAATTAAATTTAAACCATCAAGAGACTAATTCCATCATCGCAAAGTAATCTCATTATTTCAGCTGGGGTGAAAATGTTAGGTTTCCGAATTTAGAATTTGATCTTGTCCCTAAATGCTTTTATAAACCCTTGTGCTCTGGAAGGCCACCGAAGCCATCTGCATGTGATTAAAGGGCAGCTAGCTCTGTTTAAACAGGGATACTCGCATCTTTATCAACTTTTGGAGGACTGATGCAAGGACTTTTTAATTTGTTTTTTGAAAACATTCACATTTAAATGAGACATCTACAGGGTTTTGCTTTAGACGTCAGTTTCTCGTATCGAAAGTAGGAACGTACTGGTCAACTTTTTTCACTTTCGATCCCGATACTGATATCTGAGATTTAGCATCGTCCGATACGATCCGATAGAGAGAAACTGAATTGACTTACAATGTTTCTTTTTTAAAACGCAGACATAAATGTGCAGAATTACACATTTATTTGCTAATTATGCACCAATACAGAACACTTGAATACACCAGTGGCTTCGCAAACTCAGTCAAACATGTAAAAATACCTTGAATTTGTTCAGTCACTGCAATTACAGTTAATGTAAAACATGCAAAAAAAAAATAAACTGCAATAAATCTTTCAAAAATTGTTCAGAAAATTTAGATATAATGAAAGACAAATAAATAAAGCACCCAGAGCAAACGCATAGAAATAAACTGAGTAGATCTACCCTTATGGATCGGACATATTGACACCGATATCTGATCAAGAATTCTTTTCAATATTGGGATTAATACAGATATTAATATCTGATTGGTGCATCTCCAGGAGGAACTTTTTCAAAACGTCTGATCCTGAGTGTCTGCTTGCTCTACGTGATTAGATGCTACTTTTTTTGTTCTAAGATAATACCATCACATAGTAAAATAAGAAAAAGTTGAGCATGTAGGAATTGGTTGCTCGGTGTTGTAGGTCAGACCATCTGAAACGGATCTCTTGTAAAATTGCTCTATTTTCTACGTTTAACATACGTGGCTGCTTGTTGCTGCATCCTGAAATCTGGTTAACCACCAGTTTGTAACCTTTTCATTTCAACCTTTCACAAAGCCAGTGGTTAAGGTAAAAAAAAAAAAGAAAAGAAAAGAAAAGGGAAAAAAAAGAGTTGCTGGGATACTTTTATTTCAAAAAGAGTGACATAAAATCACAGTTTGCCTAATTCTGGACAAAACGTTATGGCAAAAATAAAAAATGGCAAAACTAAATGCTATGTCCTTTACAAACTAGGGGAAAATTATAGGCTTCGTGCTCTGTGAAAAGGCCAAGAAAAACTATTTTTTATTTTCCACTTTCAAGTGGCAAAACAGGGTTATAACCATTTATGGAACTGAACATGAAATGTAAAACCGTTTTGGTTCTTAGTTAAACATGTTGTCACATCCTACCTTTTAAAAAACAACAAACGTTAGTTCAAAACTCAAACAAGCCGATATGAAAAACTAATTGCCCCTTTTAAAATATGACTTGAACACAATGGATCACATTGTGTGGAAACCTGAGTTCAAATTTGCCAGCCACACGTTTCTGCCAGAGATGCAGAGAATCACGAAATCCAACTTAAATAAAACCCATTAAAAAGCTTAAAGTTGGGGAAAAAAAGATCTTGAAATCTCTTTGTCAACAATGTGGGAATAGAATCAGTACACATTTATTTTCATAATGACTTTATTCTCAAAATATTATGACTGTATTCTTACATTATTATATTATTATGACTTTATGCTGTTTATACTATGACTTTATTCTCGTAATATCATCAATTTATTTTCTTAGTATGGCCTTAATACTCTGTCATAATCTTTGTCACAAAGTCAGTTTATTAAAACATTTCACTGTAACAAAAAAGTGAAAAACATTTATAATATTGTGACTTTTTACACGTAATTTGAAAACTTTATTCTTGTAATTTAACGTTTATGTTTTTCTTAGTACGAGTCTATAACTGTAATATTTGTCAGAAAGTCAAGTATTTACGTAAAACATCAAAGTTTGACAAAAAAGAAGAAAAATGCAAAAACCAGAAGAAATCTATAAGAGAAAACACTTTTCCACAGCCCTGCATGGATTAGAAAGTATTTCTCCTTCTGCTGAAGTAAATGATACAGTTTAAAGCATCTAACAGTTTCACGCAGCAGAGAAAGCCATTTGTTCAGATGTCAGCGATAACATAAATGTGTGTGTGTACAAGCAGCACACGCTGTTTTCTACCCGCTGGCCACACATCTAATAGAGCAAACAAGCAGATTTATGCCTTAATTACGCTCATCAGACACTTCACAAAACAAGCTCATGAAACTCTGAATGATGGATCTCAGACAACGGCGCTGGAAGTAATTGCATTCAAATACCCTCGCGCAAATAATAAGTCACGCGGTGGCATTTCAGAGAACTGGCCTTTGTTTGAATACATAAAGTGTCATGTGTGTTTTAAGAGTGTGTTAAATCTGGGGTAGTAGCATATTGCATTAATAAGTGTCAGAGTAAAGAGCTAGCCTCGCCTCTGGCCTGTTTTTAGCATTCACTTCGAATGAGAAAACAGCCTGCAAAGGTTACTGTCAGTCAGCAAAATTCATTCCTGTTATATTAAGCAGCTTTAATGAGTTTTTCTTTGCATGTGAGGTGGCAGGGTGTCACTTTTGCTTTTTATCTGTTTAAACTTTGTCTTATTGCGTTGGCACAGCCCCAAGAATAGTAGCTATAAATTAATAACTTAGCAAACACTGATGCGTTGTACTTTAACCTTAGAGTGTGATCTAAAGCTGGGCCGTCGTACAGTTCAGTTCTTATTCAGATGCTTATTGGATTTGTGATGAGTAAATCTACAGATCATAACTCTGTGCTCTGCCAGATTCTGACAGGAAGTCAAATTTGTTTAATCTGGAACTTTCCAAAATCAGGATTTAAAACGGTTCTTGCAGACAGAGCATTGGTCGACTGCCTAACTTTACAATTGCCTTTGTGAGTTATTCTCCAATCCATGCAAAAACCATTCGTTTCACACGGATGTAAATGTCTTGATGTGCAAAAGGAAAATGGGTTGTAAAAGGAGCTCAGTTTAATCGTCCAGCCCATAAAAACAGTTGTTTGGTTTGTGCTCTGCTGTGAGGAATGACTTATCAATGCAACATTGAAGCATTTCACTCAGTTCAAAACAGCACAACTTCTGCCTCACAAAATGGCTGTAAAATGAGATTTTTTTATTAAAGGAACTAAGCTTGGGAATAAATAAAAGCATAAATGGTTTTGTAATGCAACTTTCCAAGGCTCTGATACTGAGCCTATACAACTGTTGTTAGTAAAACGAGGATTTTTTTTATGTGCCAAACTCCACCACCCAACTAAATAAAGGAAATCAAATATGAAAAAAATATTAAAAAGATTTTTGTCAGATCTCTTCACTCTCTGAGATTTCTGTCTTCCAGTTAGAGTGTGCTCCTTTGTAGCATGTGATTTACAAAACAGAATTATTTGGTTACTGACACAACAAACTCCATCATATTCGTGTTTTGAGAGGAGCAACTTGATTGGCGTTTCTGTCACAAATGTTGGTCCATATTCCACAAATATCAAAAAGGAAACTGAAATTTGCAGCTGCAGTTTCCCTTAAATAAGAAATGAAATTAAAATCTTGTGTGAAAAATTTGTTCACACAAGTCATTAACAATCATGGCAGTGACGGTGTAAATACTTACATTAGATATAGTCAGAATTCAGACGTGGCGCTAGCGCTCATCATCTATCAGCCAATCAGAGGAGACGTCGCCGTCTTATTCAGGTGTTGGCGCAACAAGCCCCGCCTACTTGGGAGTGACTGCCTATGCAAGGGGTTGGGGAAATTGTAGTAGATGGTTTTACTGAAGAGCTGTGGATTCAACACGATTGAATGAAATACTTTTTATAAACTGTGATGCTGTGAGAGCTCTGGAGGAGCCAGCTGCACGTTGTCTGAAAAAAAAAAACAAACAAACCATCCATTACTTCCTGCCGTCTTCCTCTTCGGTTTCCGCCAGTAGTAACATCTGGTTGTTGTTCACATGAATCATGTGATTCGAACAAATGTTTCCATTGCAGTTTTGCAGAATCAACTATTTTGATACAGACAAAAAAAAAAAAAAAAACGCCTCATCCTTTTGCAAAAACTTATCAAAATTGGCCTGTGTCCATTAAACAAATTGTGTCATTTGTATTATTTTTTCAACTTACACAGTTTCATGGCTAATGAAAATGCATCTAGTGTCTGACCTCACAAATGTACTTTATTTCTCAAAGTTCCAACACACTCTTAAACTCTGATTGCTTTCAACCCCGAAATGACACATTTAAATGAAATAAAACTGGCCATATATTCTAGACTGCTGACCTCTCCAAAGGTCGCTGGAGATCGGCTGTAAGGAGAACGGGTAATGACAACGAATGGATGGTTTACAAATATGCTAATTTCAAATCAATAAAACCCCCAAAACCTTTACTGTTTTAAAGCCAAGTTGCTGTAGTAAAGCAAAGTTGTTGGCAGTTCACCAGCGACTGAACAGCGTTGAGACAGCGGGAGCGTTGGTGTTGTAGATGAACTTGTCTCTCGCTCTAAGTCATGCCAGACTGTAATCTTTTGTAACTCCACTTAATCCCTCAAGCTAAAGCTACAGAAAGATGAATCAGATGAAACTAAAAGGTTACATTAAAAAACTGTGCCACATGAAAACCACTGTGGTTTATTTGTTCAGAATAATAATGAAGTGGCAGTATAGAAATGTTGTATTTTTGTAGGATTTGCTTCTCTGCCAGTAGAGTAAATATTAACTGTCTGATTCTGTTTTCTCTTCCTCTCTTCATTTTTTTGCCCTTTTTCACTCATGACTCATTCCTTTCCATCACCCCTCGTTTTCGTCCATCAACTTCCAGCAACATTACCATCTTACCCTCGTTTTCTTCCTCCAGTGTTTCCTCCACCTTTTTTTCCACTTTCCCTCCCCTCTTTTTGCATAATCTTTTTTCTGCTGTACTCATTTCCTCTTCCTCCTTTTTGCTCCCGCCTCTTCCTTCCTTCTCATCCATCTCTTGCTGAGAGGCTGCGTCAGGGCAGATAAATGTTGGACAGATGTTATGTAGAAGCTTAGCCCTGGGTGGCATAACTAAATAAGAGTGTGTATCTGATTCTAAATAAGAGGAGGGGGGAACTGCCTCAGGTTGCTCCCTATACATACCCCCTGCCAGCCATGTGGGGGACTTGTGTGTGTGTGTGTGTGTGTGTGTGTGTGTGTGTGTGTGTGTGTGTGTGTGTGTGAGTGTGTCATTTAGAGAATGTTTTATAATACTCATTACAATACAATAAAGAAAATAAATTAAAAAAAAGATTCTATGAAATTCTGCCAAACATCCGTGTAAAACTTCATGATGGTGTTATGACTAGGCGTGTCCCAATTCAGCTCTTTCACTTCTGATATGATACCAATATCACAGTTTTAGATATCAATATCAGTATGAATCATACATGCTTGTTTTGTAGTGTGTAATGTTAGAAAAGGCTTAATAAATGATGTTACAAATAGGTCAGTCATAGTAACAAATTTTGCCAGACGATAAATTGTCCCAGACGTTTTTGTGATAAATGATAATGTTGTTATTTTGAGACTGTTTTCAAGTAACATAGTAGTAACAACACAATAATACAAGAACAAATTCTCAAAGAGAAATAAACTTTAAATTCTAATGAACATTTAACCCTGGAACTGGAAGACGATTTAGATATTAAAATAAATAAAAAACAGAAACGATAAATAAAATGAAATATCTAGTCTCTGTGTCAAAGTTAGCCTTTACAAAAAGGCCTAGTTGAGACCAAAGCACCAGACTGAAGACTTTTGTTATCCAGTTTTTGGTAGAAAGAAAGAAAAGAGAAACGATAAATCATGCAAATGGAAATTGTAGAGCTCATTTTAATTCATCATGTGATTAACTGATTTAAGAAACAATGGTCAACTAGAATGGGGTTGAGAAGAACTGACCAATGGGTCCGCATACGGGATGCTAATGCTGCCGGATAGAAATCCTGGACCGGACTAAATGCTGGAGCAGAGTGCTTTTATCAGAGATTCTATCGGGGTTTTTGATATTGGACTGTTTTCAATATCGTATCGGGACAGCCCTAATTACAGTAATTAAATTTTGCACATTTTATCTGTATTGTACCTCTTTCTCATAACTCACATTCACAAACAAGCAATGACAGCTACTTGTGCTTTTCTGACGGCGCTAGTCTCTGTGTTCAGGTCATTTCTGTTCATCAGTCAGCAATACATATGTGAATGCTGCTGGGAGGAAATGTTTATGCAACCAGGCGAAAATGGTTCCATAAACATTTTCAAGTGCCTGCCTGACTTCACTGACTGGGAAGATTGACTGAGTTGCTGAATTGCTGCATCATTGACCAACTGTTTGTTGACATGCTGACAAAGAGGCTGAGTAATTGTTAAAGTGCTCTGGAAAAGCTGCCATAAAAAGAGCTCAGTTTGACTGAAGTGTTTTTGTCGGTTTCTAGTTATGTTCATGCAGTGTTAGGCTGCAGTTCTTGCAGAGGTGTACAGATATACACTCCTTGATTATATTGGCTATTACTGTTTTTGAAAAGCCTTTCTGTTTCTCCTTAATGGTCTGACATTTGCTGAAAGTGTTTTTGAGATGAGCAGCAGAGTTGAATAAGGACGTTTTCACACCTGATAGTCCTGTAGACCCGATTCAATTGTGAACCAAAATTTCAACATTTGTTGCATTTTCATGTGGTGCGGTTTGCTGTGTCAAATAAAACAAAACCTGTTCACCCACTCGCCTGTGGTGGCGCTGCACCAGGAACCACTGGAGGAAACAAAATGAAAACCTCTGAAGAAGACATTGAACGCCACTTCCTTCTGTACGAAATGTAAACAAAAATGGAGTGTGATTTTAGTGGATCTCTCTTTTGTTGTTTGGAGAAGACCACAAGCTGACTTTAAAAGAAACATTGTTACAAAGCACCGATGCAGTGAAATTTAAATGTCCTCATCTTTATGATGGATGACACCAGCTACAAATGATCTCAGAATGCCTGGAGAGTCTGAAGCTGTGGTCCAACAGAACCAGCACACACTACTCAGCAAACATTTACTTTTATAATCAAACATGGAGAACCAACTGTTTAGCTTTATAGTGTTTTAGTTTATTACTTCTATAAATTGTGGAGTACTTATTACTTTGCACCAACATTTACCTTTAAACGTTTAATATTGGAGTAGGACCTAGAGGAGAAACTCCTGTTAGTTTACTTAACAACCCAGAACAAGAATCAGACATGGAGGACCAACATTTAGCTTTATGCTTCTCTAATCCAGAACAAACTTAAGATCCAGAGAAACCCCTATTAGTATATAAACTATGGACTACTTACTCTTATTAAATATAGGGAACAATATAAAATTTTGTTAAAAAATGTTTTACCCTTACCTCTTTGTCTTTCTTTTGGCTTTGTTGCTTTGTTTGTATTTCCTTCTAATTCATGTAAAGCACTCTGAACTGTCGTGGTGCTGAAGATTTACTATATAAATAAAATTACTTTTTCTCATGCTGTCCCTCTCTAGCTTTGGAACTTCACCCTTTTTTTAATTTTTTTTAATTTTTTTTTAATCGTCCACAACCATACGAGTCAATTTTTGGAGTTGTGCAGAACTCCGTCTTTATAGGACAGGCTAGTCAAAAAGCCAGAAATACCAATGGAGTGTTTCCCTGCTGAACCCTTGACAGTGTTTTTTTTTCCTTTTTTCTTTCTGTTGTGTTTTTTGTTTTTTTTACCGCCGTCTCCTCATCTACTGTCATGCAGAAAAATGAGCTGTTGTGTTTGTGAAAGTGAGTGACAGCAGGCGGAGAGCAGCCAGACGGCAGCTGAGCTCTGATTCACCGAGATCAACAAACTCTTTCTCTGCTGCTGTTCCCCTCTGACAGGGAGGGAGTGACAGGCCTGACTGACTGACTTGACCATTTAACTTTCTTCCTTTATCTCTGTTTTTAAAACCATCCTTTCTTTGAGCCAGCGTTGGCCTTCTCGCCTCGGGTCCACACCGCTAGCGGTGTTAAATAATGACAGAAGCGGGCTTGGGGGCAATCACATTTCATTTCGTAGCACTAATTTCCCAATGCACCCAAACTATTAAAAAAGAAAATCTATTAATTTAGTCACATCCACGCGCAGACACTTCACATGGGAGCGTCCTCAACCGCAGATACAACAAAAGGCGGTTTTATGAGAGAAAACAAAAACAGAAAGACACAACAAGTGTTTTGCTTTCATAAACACTCAGGCGCTCATCAAGGCACAATCATCCCCCGTGCAGATGAAAGTGCAAAAAAACATGCAGACTTGCACGCATGCAAATCGTGTTAATTGGCAGGGTGGTTGAGGCCATTATGAGTTAATTACTTTCTTTAACCTGATTCAGTCACTACTAAAGACAGAATTAACCACAGAGAACCTCTTGTGTGTGTGTGTGCGTGCATGTGTGTGTGTGTGAGTTTTTAAATCGGAGAGCGAAATCTGCGAGGGTCTCGAGTGTATGTGGATTTTCCCTCGACACGGTAGCGTTGACCCCTATTAAAGTGTATTAATAGCCTAGCTAAATGTTCAGACCGTGGATGTAAGAGCTTGCAGCAAAGATAATATGCTATTAGTAGTAAGTGTGTGTGTAGTGTGTGTGTGTGTATTTGTACAGACAGGGTCATCTGGGGTTGCTTGGGGCAGAAATGGAGATTTTCTTCTCACAAACCTGCTGATCTTGGTATTTTCCATATTACCTACATTGTATTGCTGATGAATAGAAGAGCTGCTCCTCGTGATAATTAATGTTAATTCTGTTTCCTGTGAAGCATAAAGCGTCTCACTGCTACCTGCATATCACAGACTTTGCTAGACCGTACCTGAATGCATCATTCTTTGTGCTCTACACTTCTTGAACTCAGCAGCATTTTCCATTGAAAACAATATGGAAGCTGTCTGAAACGGCAAAAACGAGTCCGATTTGGTGACTTATCTCAAATGTCAGTGGCATTTTGTGATGATGAATGTGAAATTATAAAATACCCAAAGGTCTATAGCAATATGAGCACCTTTTTCTAATATTGAGTTCTGACCAGACACAACAACAACAAACAACGTCTTAAAGGATGCTGGATTCAAAGCTGCCGTAGTCTTAGCAGTGCGTACCGACGGCTCTGACTTTTGATGTTCGGTTGTATTTACAGTGACTTCTACCTCAGCTGCATCTAAACATAAAAGAGAACCACAAAATATATCCACTCAGACCTGCTAAGGATACATCAGCATGTTGTCACCTTCCTAAAATAATGGCATAAGTCTATTTTTTTTAAGTGATTTTGTAAAAACAAACAAACAAACCAAAAAAAAACACAAACTTTTCTTTCCAAAAGATTTTTAGGTCAAAAAAACAACAAAAAAAACACAAATCAATTTGAGTAAAAATTGACTTAGACCATTATTTGAGGAAGGTGCAATATACCTGGACAGGTCTACTTGCAGGACATATTTGACTGTTATGCCTTGCTCCTTGAGATGATAAACTTATGGAAAATAGTGGAAAGATGTTAATGGCAAAGAAAATATGGCTTTGTTGTTATCACATATTGTCACCATAATACTCAACATATTGTGTTGAACTGTTTTGTGGATGATGGAGGCGACGGCTGTAAGAGTTTGTCCTGGAAACGCTTGCAGCAGTCACTTCATCCATCTGACCACCGGCTTCCACACTCCACTGCTCACAGACTTAAAACTGACCTCGACTCTGAAAGGATCCCATTGTACTGATGAGGAGATGCTTCCCAGATATCATGCAGTACTTTAGGTTAAATATTTATGGGGGGTTTCCTTGATATGTAGCTGGGTAGCCCACTGAAATTCAGTGTTATCCTGGTTTCAGCTCTGACACCAAATGCTTAATACATTTTAGATTTGAGAACATGTATAACATGTAGTGAAAACTTCACTTTAGTGTGTAAAATATGATTTATCCTAAAGCTTAATGAGATGTATGCATACAATGTAGTTATAAATTAATATTTGATCAATAATTCATATTCACAAATATAAAAACTGGGTTCTTGAATGTTGAAAAAGCTATCAGAAAACACCAAGGTGTTTTAAAAAGACCATTTAAACCCAAAGCAAAGTATATCTGTAAAACTAACTCATTCACTTTGTCCGAATCATGTATTTCATTGTTTTCTTGCGAGCTGAACATCTTCAGGTTCCCAATGGTAGCAATAAAGACACACTGCTGCCAGGTGATCCCTCAGCTCCCTTTTACTCCTAATCTGCAATATGTTCAGATTGGCATGTCTGCTAATATTTGATCCCTTTGGGGCAACCGAAAGAGATTCACACACACGAACACACACGGACCTGCAATATGCTCCGTTTGGCAGACTGCCTCATAAACGGTGCTGTTTGAACTTGTTCACTTGTTCACAAAGACATTTGAGTTACGAGGCTTAAGACGGGACTCAGTGCTATTCATTCATAAAATAGGTTGGTGAGCTACATCATTGCTTTTTGTCACTGCGTTTATTTCAGTTGTGAATATTATTCACAAAATTAATTCATTCAGACAGAACCGCTTGACACACACACATTGGCAATCAGCCGTGTGTGAGAGCCGGACTGACTGAGGGAGACAGGTGAAGTGTGCCATATGTTGACTATGTTGAAAAGGTCAGTCCTCTTGTGGCCTCATTATAACATCCAGGTTTCCTGTTTGTCTGTTGCAGGTTGCAAAGCCACACTTCATCCACTTACTCAGCTTTTTAGTCTTTTTTTGTTGTTGTTGTCATTTTGATTGTTTTAGAGAATTGTCACCTCTGTTTCCAAAGGTAAAAATAGATGCGTTGTGATGTTCAGAGAAGCTGTAGTCTTTCAAAGTGTGTTTGTGTGTGTTGGACTAAAGCTCCCAAGGTTTACTGCTGCTGCCTAGTCAGCATGTCTGTCTTCATATTCTTTAGTTTGGAAAGACAGTAAACTTTTATGTGGAGCCCCAATAGGTTCTGTGTAAAAGTTACTTGCTGTATTTGATTCACATTTTCAAAAAAAAGCTGAATGAATAGAAGAGGTGTAAAACCTTAAACATAACCAGACCAAACTATATCAAAACATTTTAATGTCATTCCTTCACGCATATACAGTATATAAAAACCCACAGACATGGAATATGTTAAGTGTTACTGAACTTTGTCCCTCAAATAGACTAGCTAGTGAAGAATAACAATTGTTCATTTGGTATTATTCTCAACCAGATTGTGGATGAGTTTGGCTCAGTTACACTAGCGCCAGGTTTGGCCTCTGAATAAAGATGAGCACTGGTCAGGAGCCATTGGACCAAAAAAAAAAAAAAAAATCTTTGTCACTGTGCCACTTGTGTATCAGGCCATGGCAAAGTTTTGCCTACCCAACCAGCCAGTAGAGTAATGTCAAACTTTATCTGGCTCATCCACAAGCACAGCATAATGGAAAAGCCCAACAACAGAGGAGCTTCATGAACAAGGAACCTGAAACTAACAATATCTGCAATTACTTCTGAAGTCTTCCAGTTGCTTATTGACCTTTGATTTCTTGTGTAATGCATCTATAATAAGAACATGGATCATTTTTCATTTTTATGTTTTCTGATAAGTTTTTATCCAATTTGGGATCTTGATTTCACAAATAATAGTCAACTGTTGTTTATTTGTACAGCACCATACAAACATGATATAGTAACCAGTTATGAAACAAGTAATAAGCATTTTTGTCAAATCCAGTCATCAAAATCATCAAGCAAATATACATCAAATATATTGATCAAAGAACTTCGTCCTTGAAGGCGGCGCAACGTCCCACCAATCAGCTGAATGGTTGCCATGGGAGATTAAAGGATTTCTCAAACATGCATGAAAGAATCAAGACGACACTCCAGGCATATTTTTGATAAGGGAATCACGTTATAACAAGATGTAAAGCTCAAGAAAGTTGATTTTTAATAATACTGCCCCTTTAAGAAAAAGAAAAAAGTAAAAACAAAGATATTCAATTACAACAATTTAATGTATTTAAAGGTGTTTTTACAAAGGGTCCTACAGTAGCATGTTTAGCTACTGCATGCTACTGTAGGCTTGTTGCTTGGGAAGATTAAAACAGACCCAGTATAGATTGTGTGTCTATTAAAAGGCTAACACAGAAACCATGTATGCATTCCTTCAAAGCAGATGTCAGAATCCCTGGCCTTTGACTACACCTTTAGCGATGAAACACATCCCTGTGTCGCGCAGCCAGTCAGATGCCGAATATGGACCTCATTACGTTTGAGAAGAAAAACAGTGTGACTCTCAGCCTGCTAGCTTGTAACGCCTCTGCAGCACACATGAGAGCCAGAGCCACGCAGAGCCAGAGCACCCAGGCCTGTTTCTCTTGCTAAGTACCAGCGTTCCTCTGAGACATCATGACGACCTCCACACAGATCTTTCCCGGAGCGCCGGAGCGGCAGAGACTCGGAGCCCAGGAGAGAAGGCTGAGTTACGATCTGATCCACTGAGACTGAATCCGGAGGGGAGGTGTTTTGGTGCTAATGGGATGTTGGGATGATCAACGTTCAGCTGTCACTTCCTTTCTTCAGCGTCGCCGTCACGACCGTTCACTGGAGCATGGTGAAAATTGGCAGCTTGGAGGCATGATATCAAGCTTCACTGAAAGTCATGTTTTCTCCTCATTCTGTCTCTGTTAGGAAATAGGGACACAGTTTGATTTGAAGACCTTGAAAGCAGTTGATGTGACTCCACCACAATAAGACATGTTTTTTTCTGTTTTTGACCTTTTGAACTTTGTCCTGCTTACTGTTCTTTACTGGTTGACGCAGTCACTTTCAGTGATCTACTCATACACTGATCAGTTAAAAGCTAATAGAGTGTTGGTTACACTTTTACTACCAAAATAACATGGATTATTCAAGCCATGAACTTAACTCTACCCCTGAAGGTGTGCTATGGCATCTGGCCCTAAAACGTTAACATCAAGTCCTGAAAGTTGTGATGTGGTTGTTCCTTGGATTGGAATAGTTGGTCCTGTTTTCCACAGATGACCAATTCAGTGAAAGTTTGTGAATTTGAAGGCAGACTATTTGCTCATCAATTCATTCCTGAACCATTTTTACTTTGTGTCAATGCAAAAATAATGGTCTGTTGTTCACAGTTCATCTTCTTTGTAGTGGGATGCACACAACAAGCCAAGGTCAAGTAAAAGTCATGACTGATCAGATCAGACTGCCCTCCCCTGAAGGACAGACTTCAACATAGGAACCCTGACCTTTGGTTGGTTGTTACCAAGACGATTGGTGGATTGGTTCGGAACCAAGTCGGTAGGTAGATAGCTTGACTGACTGGTTTATTCATCCCTTTGGGATTTTCCCTCATGAAAATTGTTTTCTAAGTCAATAAAATATTAAAACGTTAGCCAGACTGGCTGCTTGACCAACTGACTAACTAGTAAACAACTGGTCAAACTGAGATGCACTGTTTGTTTTGGACCCTTTCTAGAACTTTTTCAGCATTTTGAGCCACTGTATCAGACCACATGGGCCAACGTGTGCATCAGTGACTCTTGGCCAATCAACAGTCTCCCTTTGTTCACTCATAGTAGATACAGACCACTGCAGATTGGGAATGAACCATAAGGGCTGCGTTTCTGGAGATTCTCTAACCAAGCCGATCACAGTTTTGGTCCTCCTTAGATCTGCTCAAATTCTTATGTTTGCCTGTTACGTTCTTACGTTTGCTCAAATACTTTTGTTTCTAGCAAGACAAATGACTTATTGTCCAGGGACAACAGTGGACAAATAGCCTCTGGGCTAATTCTGGTACATTTACAAAAATGCTTATTGATGTGGATTGTCCCTACCAAATAAATTAAATGTAGAAACATGTTCCAACATTTAGACCATCAGAATTAGGAGCCAAAATGTTACAAAATTTTATTCACCTCTTGTCTTTAGTCCTATTGTTATGCCTGATCTGATCTGTGTGAGAATTGTGGCATGTTTGCTTTACAAAAACAGCTTTTAAACAGTTCCAGATAAATACCATCACTGTGATAATAAACAATGGTTTTTATGAGTGTTTGTGAGTCTCTTTTCAAGCCAATTAGCTTTCAGCTACAGCTAATCTGACGCTCAAACAATCCAGTGATAAGAAAATATAAATATCTTTAACTAGGCTGCTGTTGCACAGAGCTGAGTATATCCAATAAAGCTCCCAGTGTGTTACCACTGATGCTTTTATTAAAACCCACTTTGATAATTTCTTTTTTGTCTACATCATTCTTCTTGTACCACTCTCTCACTGTAGGCTTTTTTTTTGAGCCTCTATTTATTTCTGTCTCTGAGCATTCAGATAAGTGATTGTGAAACAGGCGTCGTTATATTTTCCAGTTCTTTGCAAACACAAAATCCAGCAGCCCTTGGCTAAGGAATAAATATTTCCACAGCGTTTTTTCCACTCCCACTCAACGAGGATAAACATGCACAACCGTTGCCTCCGTGGTGAGGAGTAATCTCAGCTTTGTCATCACTTTCCCAAATTGGTTTAGACGCATCATTTACATATGTTGATGCTTCTTTTCTTTTGTTTCTTTGCATTTTCATAAACTGGGATTTCTCATTCTGCCGTTTAGTTCTTACTAACACACTCTTAAGATCTTCACTGCCAGCCTCATGCCACTGTGACATGGGTAGAGATCTTGCCGAAACTTTCTTAATTTAGACATAGACCACATAACTAATGGCAAACATTTTCAAGATCTTACTGATGCTGGAAAAAAATATCTTTTTCCCAACAGAAGAGCTTCCACACTGAGAAGTTGTTGTCAACTTGACCTGTAGTTGTTTTGATGTGGTACGGTGCATTCACTGGTCAGAAAACCGATTTTTTTTTTTTTTGTTTCCAACAAGTCCACCGCCTCCGGTCCAAGATGGTCAAACTGAGAATCGGTTGATTTCTGAGTGCGACTCAGTGTTACCAAAGTAACCAACATTATTCATAGGTACAGCATTCAACAAGAGTAAACAACATCTGATGGAAAGAAGAAATCTGTGATGACACAAATTAATTCTATTTTAATGATACTAAGTATTTCAGCTCCCCAAGCTGAATTTTTATTTGAATATTTTAGATATGAGCTGTAAAACAAATGTGATGATAATGAAAGGCAATTCCTATGTTCTGCATTCAGAACTCTACGTAATGTAAGCGTATCAGTGGCTGTAATGCAACACATCTGACAAATCCTAAACGATCGTCCATTCTGATTAATCTCAATGTTTCTCATCTTTATAACTAAAGCTGTTCAATTTTCCACTTTCCCGTCAGCTTAGTCACATGACTAATGTTGAGTATCATGAAACCCCAAACGTAAGCAGACACAGAACAGAGAAAAGTCTGCGCATCTTCTCCAGCAGATGAAAACAAGTGTCAAATTAGATAAAAGCTAAGAGGAGCGGTTGCATAACGGAGTGTTTAGGGAAGCAGAGCGAGCCTCTGTGTTGTTGGTCCTGTCACACAGAAAAGAGACAAAAGAAAGAGAGGAAGAAGCTGCGACTCTTCCGTGGCACTCATCTCAGAGACTGTGCATGACACTCATCTGAATATTTCATACACCACTTCCTTTTTTTTTATATACCTGTGTAGGCACTCCTGGAGATTTCTTTCAGTATGCGTGACTCATCTGTTCTACAATATGTTAAGAGGACTGTTCTCCACTCTGCAGAGGAGACTTTCTCTCGTCTTCTCTCTCCCTGTAAACACTGACAGCTGACACTGTTTATCAGACGATATACCATCCAAAACAGGAAGTGGATGATAAATGTGTGTGTTTTTGAACGTTTGGAATGCAAAGTAGTTGTGGGAACAGCCGCGAGGGATGCTGGACATCTGAATGTGGCTCGTATCTTCAGATTCCCTCCTCTGTCCAAATCAAACACGGGGACCGGCAGCAACGCGGCAGAGCAACAGTAATCTCACTGGTATTTTCTACAACATAAAAATGTTTAATAAAAGAAGACTAAACGACATGTTTTATACATGTATTTATGACGTGTTTTTAGCCTGAGGCAAGTCGTCTGTGCGTACTGAGTAGACTAAGTATTGAACTATTCCATGTTTATTAGGTTTAATGACAGATATAAATCAGAGAAGTTAAGTCCACAGTTGAAGTCATATGTCAATGTTAGCATTAAACCCTAAAACTGCACAAATTGAAATTCCGAAAATAAATGTGCTTAATGGAAACATGATAATTTTGAAAACTCACTTTTTTTCAATGAAAGGTTTGTCTGCACTAAGCTGAGTTGGTTTTTTGGCTGTATAAAGCTACATGTATTCCGCCAAAATGCAATGGAAGCACTTTTTTCACATCACAAAAGTCTTGTGATCAACAGTCAGATGTTGCTACAGACCGAAACGTAGAAGAACGACAGGAAGTAGTAGGAGGATGACGGTTTGGTTTTGTTGTTTTTGGACGATGTGCAGCTGGCTCCACCAGAGCTCCCACAGCATCACACAGTTCATAAAAAGTTGTGTGTCATCCCAACTTTCCATAGCTCTTCTGTGAAATAGTCGACTACAATTTCCCAATACGCAGCATATGTAACCACTCCAAAGTAGGCGGGGCTTCCTGCTCTCAGTCTGCATCCATCGTTGACATTCTTTTTGATGACATATCTCGTGAAGAAGCTAATTCACGAAAACAAGAAAACTCAAGATTTGTTACAGCAAAAGAAAATACAGCTGTTCATAAAGAGCTAGCAGCACAGCATCGCACGTAGCTTATTGTTTTAAATTCACTACACTGCATTGTTTGGTCTGGTCTTATGTCAGTACCCTCTTTAGAAATATATTTACGAGGAAACATTGTTGACCTAAAATACTTACTTTCCTTATACTGAAAATCTTTTCTTCTTCAATGAAAGGTCTCCCCTTAATCTCTCCCAAGGTGAAAAGTACACAGATAATAAAGTGTGAGTTTTGAAGTCGTATTATGTTTTTAAAATCTTTGCACAGCAGAAAGGCGTAACCACCCTGCAGCTACTTTAGCTATTTCAAGTTAACAACTGTAAATTATTAGGATTAAGAAAACAGCCTGCGGGTGAGTCGGCGCTCGCTTTCAGCTCACACTCGAGTTTCTAAAGGTTTCTAAATGTACATTTGTGCTCAAGAAGAAGAAAAGCAGCTTCTGCTGAGCATTGACATGTTCCATACTGCTGAGTGTTTTATGAGAATTTGTGGCTTAGTTCTTTGATCTGTCATCCTCTGCTCTTTATTGAAGTTACGCAACAATAAATAGATGCAGTAAACACTTTCTGTCTTACATAGGTTGGGATAATAGTATTTTACCGTTGACATTATCCTATTGAGGCATTGTTGTGTGGTGATAGAGAAAACCTCTAACAGGTAAAGCTGATTTTCCTGTGGCTTTATCAAGCTCTGCATTAATAGAAGCTTACTGTCAGTTTCTAACATGACTGGAGGTAAAGACAATGGATAGACAGACCAAGTTTTCCATAATAAAGCTTAATTCTTTTTGGAAAATTACTTACTGCTGTATTATGATAAATAAATATGACATGAAAGGATTAATTAAAATTGTGAATGAGCATTGTTGTTGTTTTTTTTAAATCTGGATTCTTATTAAACATCTTGGCTCCCTTTATGACAGAACTATATAAGCTCTGTTGTGAGTTGAAAACCAAGGGGACAAAATGTAGTGGCATTTTTCTCTAGACAAATACATAGCATAACCAAGAATGAATGAGGAGCAACACTACTGAATAACGGCGTGTTGGATCAGTTGTTAAAGGTTGCAGCCACTGTTACTGGTGTATAAAAAACCTTAAAGACATAATGCTTAGCCTGCAGGGGGACCAAGAAAAGCCTGGTAGCCCACCAGGCTTTTTCTACACTGGGGGAAACTCTGTAGATAAGTTTTCCCAGACATCAACTGATCCAGGTTAGAAGAGAAGTCACTCTAAATTTTAAGTTGATGGATTACCTGGAGCACTGACAATGTTCACACCATTTAGCAAAGACAGTAGCTTTTTGGTCTTTGTGCTTCTGAACAAAAGAACTTTTGAACATCCTATTTGACATATTAACGTGGCGAATTTCAGAGACTAATTCTCTGCATGAATTTTTCTCCTTATTTAAGGCCAAACAGAGTGCTGGCTTTTCCATCGCTGCTGACGGATCACTAGATTCTTTTCTTATTAGACTTACGTGATAAGAAAAGAATCTCCTTTTCTTATGACACAGTGAGATTTCCTCCTAACTTCTTCTATTCTCCTCACACATTCTTTTATGAACTTGCAGACAAATACGTAAGGGTGACAGATGAAAGATTCTGCGAGAGCGGCTCCTGTTTTTGAATAACAAGCAACCACAGGGAGGTTGATGCGAGCCCATCGATCAGGAAGGGCGTGCCTGCGTGTTCTGCTTCCTGCTTATGAGTGTGATCGGCTTTACTTTGTTCTCCGGCAGCCAAACTCTGTCCTCATTAGTTCTGCATTTGTGTGTATTTGTTTGACAGAGAGTCGTTGTCTTGTTTTCTTCTTTTAACCCCGTTTTTTTTTTTTTTTCTTTTCTCCAAAGCAACAAATTGCAGCAAATCACAACATCACGCCGTGGGGGGAAGGGAAGGATTCACACTGATCTAAAGTGCTTTTTCATGTGAACAAGACAAATGAAATTCAATGGGAAGGCATATGAGAAAGATGTTTCCAATGCATCAGCAAAGTGACAAGCTCTTCTCTCCGGAAAGTGATATTTAATTCAATGATTTTGCAATCTAATGAAGGAAGACAAAGGTGTGAGTGCAAAAGATGAAGGTGCTATATCAATACATGGCTTAGCGACTCTGTGTGTGTGTGGATGTAAAGAGGAGGGGGGGTTTGTCACTGTCCCAACCCTGTTCAATCATTTTCGTTGTTCATTTCTCCCCCTACCTCCGGTGCTGTTAATGCCGCCGTGTAGAAATGAAAAATGCATTAATGAATATGGCTGACAGTGACAGTGCATTGACTGATGACGGAATGAACAAGCTCATTATTAAAGGTCTTATCACCTCTCAACAGATGCAGCTCCACACACGCCAACAGGGAGAGGGAAGGACCTCACATTTTGTTCTCTGCATTCATTTGTCATCGTAATCAACATCCTCCATGAGAAGTTGTACAAGGATCTTCTGAAGGTCAAGGTCACCTGAAGTAGCAAGAGCTCAAAGTCAGTAGGATGGCATTGAGGTCAGGGAACAGCTGAGGTTTAAAAAAAGGGGGTTTTAGCTACGGATTGTCTCAGACTGGAGTTTTTGTTTCAGAGAACAGATTCCAATTTTTGGCCAATTCATGAGTTCAATTTAATAATTGAACTTGCTCGAAACGTCTGGAGTCGTAAAGCAGCGGGGCCCAAAGTGGGTCCTGGAGGGCCGGCATCCTGCATGTTTTAGTTCTCTCCCTGGTTTAACGCACCTGGATGATGGCTCATTAGAAGGCCTAAGAAGAACATTGACATGCTGAAAAGGTTGTTACTACAACCAGGTAGAAAACTAAAACATGCAGGATCATCGGCCCTCCAGGACCCACTTGGGGCCCCACTGTCATAAAGTAACCTAACAAATTTAATCCGTATTAAATGTGGTGGTCACTCACCAGTGGTGATTTCAAAGTGAATATAAATGAATTAAATGCGTTTTAGACCTAATAAAAATGATATTAACTGGTCAAACATCTTTGTTTCATCAAACAGATAATGCTGTTTCTGCTGTTAATTTTCGTTACAGAAAATTGTCAGTCTTGGTATGGTCATCCAACTCGGGTGAATTTAGTTTAGAAAGCTATTATAATGTCTTGACAAGGTGTCAAATTATTACTAAATTTCATTGTTTTGTTAGGCTTACATTAGCATTCTTTGTTTCTGTTTTGATATGACTTGTTGATGGTTTAGTTTGTTGTTTCCAGTTAAGGTGCCTTCACATCAGTCCTGTTTAGTCCACTTTAATCAAACTCTAGTTTCTTTACCAAGAAAGTATAATTAGTTTGGGAAGGTGTGAATGTGCAATCAAACTCTAAAGCGGATCAAAACAGCAAACTCTGGTTCGCCTAAAAACTTATTTCGATTAAGGTGAATTCTGGTGCGGTTCAAATGCATATGACAATTCAAGCGGGCCAGAGACGGCTCCAAAACCAGGAAGCGATTTTTAGAGCAGGGCATTCCAGCATTACAAGGAGAAATGCCAGAGACAAAAGAGGAATCCTGCAATAGCTAAAATCTGTAGCTGCTCCAGCTACATTTTGTGAAGAAGGAAGTTGCGCCCAAGAAGACAGCAGGTTCTCACCTGATAGTCTGCTTCAATTTCACACTGCACCGTGTCAAACAAACCACACACCCTTAAAGTCAGCCTTGCATATACCACTTAGTGATAGACAAATGAAGATAAAAAAGTTTATTTGCGGTTCTGACCTTGTACCTGGAGGTTTGATGAAACAAAGGTCATTGTTTGGCCAGTTGATGTTTTTGCCTGTTAGTTTTTATTAGGTCTTCATCTCATTTCATTCATTTATACTTTTCAAATCATTGATATCAAAATTTCACCTTATCAACACTAAAGTCAACCAAAGCACCGTCCTTGAAGCATCTACTGCATTTTGAGAGCCAACGGCTGAGTGGGAAGAAGCAGTCATGTAGAGGATTAGGCTGAAATGTTACTTAGTGGTTCTGTATTAGTTTTAAACGTACTTTTAATTATTACTCCTGTCTCTTTTGAGTAGAAACTCTTCAGTTGTGTTTCTGATTCAGTCTTGACAGATTTTTACTCTTCACTGAGAAAACGGTAGCTCTCTGGGAGAGCTCAGTCGTCCACAGGTAGCGCAGAGATAATTAGCTAAATCTCTATGGGTAGTTTGGGCCCCTCCGGCCCCCGCGATGGAAATAAATCAAGTTTCCGTCCGTCCTGTCAGTGGGACCAGCAGCGGTTAGGTAAGAGTCCCCTTCCTTTATTTGAATCGACTAATTAGACTCAGAAACCACACAGTATTTCTTCCAGCTGAAGCCCGAAACGTTGCTGATACAAGCTGTGCTCCTGAAGGATGCAAATCGTGTGTGTCCACATGTGGCTCGTTGTGTCCCTCAGTCTCCAGTTCTCAGTGTTTTTTTCCCTTTCAGTCGTGTCCTTTTCTTTTCACATCCTTTTGAAATCTCCCCCATGTCATTACAGAGCTAGCTCTGGGGGTCTTTTAGCCAGCAACACGGTAAAAGAACTCTGGGGTCAATTTGATACTTTGAGGAACGTTTAGCTTTTTTTTTTTCATTGACACTCATCAGCAGCCTCAGATTGCTCTTACAGGATTAATGGCATTTCTGTTTGATACAATGAGGTTTTTTTTTTTTTTTTTTTTTAAATATGAGCTTGTATTCATAGGCACCTGAACAATGCTCTGCCAGACTGACACGTTTCCTCTCCCTCACAGTACAAAAAGAGGCTATTTCACAGTTGGCATGATACAGCTAGCATAATGCATTATTTAAGACAAAAACATCCAATCATCATGAGGGGATTTCAATCTTGGCTGCATCTTTTCTGCATCTGCGTAGTCTTTGTTCGGCTTCTCTCCAACCTTCAGAGACATGTAAGTTAGCACACCCGTTACCTCTGGTGAAAGACTTTATGTTTGTAACCTTTGTTGTTTTTAGGTTTGAAACGCTAGCTTAAGGATGTTTTTCCTTCTCCATCATGTTTGCGTTGTGTAACTCATCAGTTCCTAATGTCTAGTAGTCTACCAGAGTCACAAGAAGATACGGTGACAAAGTATTTACAACAGGCCACAATCCGGAACGCTCCATCAGATACTTAGAAACTTAGGTAAGGTGCAGTGAGGACGTGGCTGTATGAGGATAGTGTGTCGATTTTTGAATTTCCCCCAATCTCTCTTTAGTTTCTTCAGACTGCTGCGCTTAGGTTAAGAAAGATTGACGTTGACCGGACATATTCAAAGGTCTTATTTATTTTTCACTGTTATGAGCTTTTTTGTTCTAAAGAAATTTGTTCAACTTGCGACACAAAACTTTCATCATTCAGTCATTACCAACCCTATAAACTCTGGGTTGCTTCACACTGTTTCTGCTGTCTAAAGTCTTGAACGTGCCTCCTGCTTTCAGTGTTTTATCTCTATAAGTTTGAACTCACCAGACCATTAAACCTTTCCATCTCGACTCCTGTTTGACCACGGAGTCAGCTGGAAACGTTGGTCGCTTTTCTTCCAGCGGCTTTTTGTTCACACCGAACACAAGTCACGACTTCTGAGTTACATTTTAAACTCTGAACAACCGGGGCTGTTTGGATTTCTTCACATATATATTTTTGCCCAATTTTCCCACTTGAACATGCATTTTTAATGCAGGCAACATTTTAGTATTGAGGGTATTTTCCTCAACTAAAATTGCCTCCTTATTCGTCAAGCTGAACATTTGGGTATTTGACTCTTTCCTTGGAAAGCCCTCCCACATAAACCAGTCTAGAAGTTCTCGTCAGGTAAATGTGTACACTTGGCGCCCATCACGTCCAAACTCATCAAAAGTTGATGCTTGTAGCGCTCTCTGCTCCCTTCATAGCCCTTCATTTTTAATTTATGCTGGTAATCATCAAGCTTAATGTACAGTGCAAGGGGGAGTACTTCTCCTGCCGTTGAGGCGTCGTTCCTCTGTGGTCCTGCTCCGCAGCAGATGGTGTCTCTGATACAAAGCGTATTATGCATCTTTCACCTTAATATTTACTCCAGGGTCGCATTAAGCCAATTGATCTCTCGCAAATCTGCTGTGGACGGTGAGTTGCAGATTCCTGGAGCTCTAGATCTTTCCGAAGAGTATTCTAGCACTGACAGTCGAGCCAAACTTTTGCCGTTTTCTTCTTTGTTTTTGGTGAGACTTTTATTTTCCAACCCTGATGACGCCTTCATTGTTTTAGATGAAGGAATGCTAGTAGTTTTGTTATCTGTTATCTTAACAACAGAACAATTTCAGAGCAGGTGTTGGAATGAATGAACAGACTGACTTCAGTGTGATGGTAATCAAATAAACAGGTAGGTTAAAAGTGGTCAAAAAAAATTTTTTTTAAGGAATGTGAAAGTGAAAAAAGCAGATCCCCGGTGTTTAAATGAGGGCAAATGCTGCAAATGCAACAGATATTTCTATGGAAGTAAAATTTAAACTCGGATAGCATTAAAAAAAAAAGTGGTTTGACAGAGCCACTCTCCTTAGATCAGCATGGGAAAGTATAAGACAGGGTTTGCTTTAATCTACCCACGGCACCTGGTGAGCTTGAAATGATCAGATCAGGATGATTCAGATAGCATCAAAGTCTCCTTAAGTCACAGAGGGGGTTACTCAAATGACTTTCCAACAATCGAAACTTTCCACGCACACACACATTTCTTTAATATCCGACGACGTGTTGGCTCTCGCACTCTGAGGCACCTTGAAGTTCACAAAAATACCAGATTTCCATCCCCTGTAATAACTGCGGAGGGAGATAAGCGCTTGGACAAACTTTTACCGTCTGTGATTATCGCTCCAACTGACCTGATGAGGCGGGCTGGGAGGAAGGACACGGACCAGGAGAGGTCAAACTTTATGTGAAACTCCACGTTCAATGGAGCAACACGACATCGAAACAATTCAGTCTGGTCAGGATGATTGTTTACAAAGTGAAAATATGTTTTCAGTCACAATAATTTTAAATGACTACATCAAACTTTATGCCACGAGGGCCAAGAATTGTCATTTTGTTTTTTGTTTTTTATATTAAAAAATAAATGTCTTTCTCCACTGTTTTTTGTCTGCTCACCAGTAAACCAAACCTGCTAGATTTTAGTGAAATGAGCAAATTAGTCAGAAAAGGGATTTGTGTCATTGCACCATTGGCAGTGAAGGTGGGGTGAGTTTATTATGTTTAAATTCAGTTTAAAAAAACAACAACTTCATCACAAAGAGAAATTGAATGTTATATCTCATCAGGTATTTATTTAAAAAGTCGTTGTGGACGGAGATGTTGCTGGAAGGAAGGTGATCTGGTAGCAGTCAGCCTTGCTTTAAATCTGAACCGTTTTCCTCCAGGATTTGAGATCATAGTTCAGGTATTATTTGAGCTTTTGAGATGCTAGCCAGCTGCTCCCAGTTGTAAAACAGGTAACCTTGTTGCCACGGTTACACATCGTAACGGTCCGAAAGCGAAAAAAAAAAAAGTGAGAGCAAAAATCCTTCCGGCTGCCCAGCATCCAAAACCAGAGGGAGCAAATGTTCAAACATTCAGGGAAGCATCTGAAAAACTCATGAGATAAAGTTAAAAAAAGAACAAACCAGAAATAATACATACAGACACTCCAACATGACTGGAGTAATTCTGGAACGTTTGTGGTTTTGTTTCCTGTAGAATTCAAATAAATGAAAAAAAAAACTTGATTAATGGATGAGGAATAATTTGTTTTACCTAAACACTTTTTTTAGGATTTTGTTTGTGAAAATATCCACCTAATAGGCCAACATAAATTAATAAATTATTTAAATGAATCCATCTGCATCAACAGCTTGCGATTTTGCATAAAAGTCATTGAAAGATTGAACAACAGCCAATCAAAACTCTGTAAAGGCCAAATTTAGAACTCAAAAGTTTGGTTTATCAAATGTAAATATCTTCCAATAACTACAACAAAATGGCTGATGAGCTTCAAAACAACAATCAGAAAACTGATTTCTACAAAATAATGATGATTTTTAGTGATTGCATAAATATCAATTCTTTCTATAATAGAGTTTTCTTAAGAGTGTAGAGTTTTAATCTTGGCTCCACCTGCTATGTGGGATACCTCAGGGCTCAGTATTAGGACCTGTTCTCTTTCTTTTTTATATTTTCCTTTTTGGCCAAATAAGAAGTAAATTTTCACGTCTCATAATTTCTCTGCTGATGACATTCAGCTGCATTCTTCCTTCAGATCTTCTGAATATCGAAAGTTGTCGTCAGTGACTGCGACAAAATGGAAATCTTAATTATCCGTCATTACAGTCAAATAACTGAAATGAGGCGACACCTTGACCAAGTCACAGAAACACTGGCATTATTTTGGATTCTGCCATGTCAACGCATCGCCATTAACCATCAGGATTAATTACGGTACAGCTACTGTGCATTTACAGTAAACGACTGGCGTCTATAGCTGCCAGTATTTGACTGTAAATTTACAGGATTATTTCTTAGAGTGTGGTCGTATTCATCATAAGGGATCTTTGGGCTGCACAAGGTCTGGTTCCTCACCTAGGACCCGTCTGCATCGGGTGGCCTTACCAGAGGCATGAAGCCCCGACAGCATAACTCCCAGGATCAGTGGGATGCTCAAACCCCCCCCTACCATGATAAGGTGGCAGCCCATGGGGGGGATGTGTATGTGTGTATATTTAGTAACCAAGAAAGAAAGAAAATGAGAGAGTGGAAGAAAGTTGTTTTTTAACATGAGGAATCGAGCACAATGTGGTGGTGAGCATATTCTGACTTTTGGTCCACTTGTGAAGTGAAATGTATTTTTTAGTTGTTTTTAAAAAAATTTTTAGGTTCTAATAAAGTTTTTTAGGTTCTAATAAAGTTTTTAGGCCGTTATTGGTTGAAGAGGAAATTGGGGGGAGGGAGAAGGGAGTGACATGCAGCAGATTCCCCAGGACTGGGAATTAAACCCAGGTTGACAAACAAAACCTATAAGTAACATCCTAAACAGCTTTAACCAGCTTTTTTTAAGCTGGTTTAATAAAAAAAACTGAATTATTTCAGTTTTTTTTTTTCCTCTTTTTTTTACAAGCAGACACCACATAAGCTCAACAACACAAAGTATTCATCTAAGAATCGATTTCCTCCTGTAATGGAAATGATTTCTGATTAAGTTCTCTATTTTCATACGTTCATGGATTGTTCTTCTTTTTTCCCTTTTCTACACGGTTTTCATGTTAAATTGCATCCTGGACCTTCTGGTCACAAGACGACCACTCTACCCTCAGAGCCACAGCCGCCCTAAAAAACCTGCTTGATCCTTTTGCTAATCTTTTTTAAAATGCAGATTTAAAAAGTGTAACAAGCTACAATTCAGTGCAATTTAATATGAGAAGTGAGTAGAAAAGGTAAACTAAAGGACAAACCATAAAAGCACAAGTACAGTGAAAATAAACAGAAATCATTACTATTAAAAGAAGAAACTTTAATTCTTAAATCAATTCGCCGAGTGTTGGTCCGGCTTCCACTCAAACAGCAGAGAGAAAAGGGCTAACGGCTAATTCAACTCATTTTACAAGTTTAACAAATAAACTCAAAATAATATGTTTGGAGTTTCTCAAACTCTTTTGGGGCAATTTACAGTGACCAACTGACCTGACCGACATGTTTTGGGAGATGTGGGGGGAAACCGGAGCACCCGGAGAAAACCCATGCAAACACAGGGAGAACATGGAAACTCCACACAGACCGCCTCTGTGAAGGCTGCCCGTGTTTTTTTCAATTGGTTTTTCCAACAGGATTGAAAAGCTGAAATTTCCAGTAAAATACTGGTGTCTACAGACACCAGATTTTGTTTTTTTTCCTTTTTTGTTTTTACTGTTTTTCTGAAAGAACGGTAAAAAAAAAAAAAAAACCTACTGGCAGCTATAGACGCCAGAAGTTTACTGTTCTTTCACAGTATCTATATCATACTTTCATTGACGGTAAACAGCAGCCTTGTGAACAATCAGTCTCTTATTTTCCTCCATTTTATTTTGTTAGCACTCTTCATGGGCTTAAAGTTGGTCAATGTCCCATTTACAGCTGATTATTTTTACCTGAAAAACCTATTTTTGCCGGTTGGTCTTTTCAAATTAACACGTTGATGTCAATAAATCTTGTTGCAAAAGTTGAGCACAGCAACAGCAGCTTGTCCAATCATCATACGCAGTATTCAGTCGTGAACAAACTCACAAAAGTTTTACTGCAATTAAGTTATCTTCCTAAAACTGTTTACTTCAGATCTTGGTGAACCTTTATAACACTGACAGTCTAGCCACTCACATGCAAGCATGGATGTAAAATCAAACCAGCAGCAGGCTGTGATTTTTAACTCCAGTAAAAATTACAGCCGTTTTTATGATGCTGGCAGCCAGAAGTGAAAACCTATCTTGTCAATATCATGTGATTGCTGCCCACCTTCTCACATTCAGATGGTAGTATGGGTTAACAAAAAGTCCCAAACTCTTGCATTTGCTTTTTGTGTATATATATATATATATATATATATATATATATATATATATAATGTGTAACTTTAAAAAGTATTCACGTTCCAACCTGGACATATTATCCGACATGAACATTTTTTGAGTAACAATCATGTTACTTTGTAAAAGCGCAAATAAAAAGAATGTAAAGTAAACCAAAGACTACAACTAAGACACTTACATTTTAAGGCATGTTGAATTTGACGTTACAATACGTCATCAAAATACGTAGTATTTATTGATTTGTTTATTTTAAGTTCTGTTTCAATGCACTGGGTACGTGGAACAAAAGCGATGAGGAAATGGTGACAAAGCAAGGAGAACATGGCGGTAGGTGGAGTGCTGGGACAGTGGGGGGTGGGGGGGGGGCTATAGGTGAAGGGTTGTCTCATTAATCTTAAAAGGGCACGGCGTAACTTTCAGAATGCAAATGAAACCATCAATCTTGTCAGGGAGATAGAGAGATGGAGAGGGTTACCTGGGAAGAGGATGGAAGGGAAAAGAAGAATAATGCAATCCTCCGTGTGCCTTCATGTCACATCATAAAAGTCTCATAAAGGGTGTTTCATCCAAAAACGAGAAACTGAAGTTTAACTGAAAGTCAACGTTTAAGAAGCGAGAGAGAGAGAACTCTCTACTCTGACATAAAAACCTAATTGTTATCAAATTAAGACAAAAACAACAGAATCCTCCATTTGAGCAACAATTATTCGGCTTGTTGTGGATCCAAACTGCTGCATCTCGTTGCTTCCCACGGCCACAAATTCAGATATTTCTATTGAACATAGTTATTTCCTTTCTATAGATATATTTCTGCTTGTCGGGTTGATCCTATCCGACATGTCAGAATGTCCTTGGGTTAAATATTGAATCTCTCAGTAAATACTCCAGCACCTGACAAAGCTGCTTCCTGCCAGCTGTCTGTAAATTCAAAAGTGTCGAGCAAAAAAGGCTGAACCTAAAACACAACGCAGCCCATTTCTGCCTCTACATTTATCATCACCATACGTCAGCTACGCACCAGCTGATTAAAAAAGTTCACCTCTCATTCTTAAACATCAAGTGTCTTGCAAAAGTGTTAAATATTTTTTGAACCTTTTCACATTTTTTTCATGCAACAACCTACGAACTTAAAGGTATTTTAATTAGGAGTGGGTAATTGTTGTATCGTTTATGTTTTGTGTCAAATTTCTTGCCAATTTACATTGTTTTGAGTCTTGAGAATTTTTCTTGCGTTACTGTTCCATTACCATTATGCGACTTGAAATGGTCTCGAAACAACAATATTATTGTTTATCGCAATAATGTCTGGGACAGTTTATCGTCCAGCAAAATGTATCATGCCAGTCCTGGTCTGTTTTATGATTATTATCATTGTATTTTTGTCACAATTCTTCACTTTACTGTCATTTATAACTAAAATAGACATCAGAAATACATTAAATGTTATTCCTTTCTACTTGTCTTGTCTGTCAAGGTGTGTGTTGTTGCCTTTCTTGGCCAGATCACCCCTTGTGAACAAAGTCTTGATCTTGATGGGTTTTTATGTGGCTAAAGGTTTAATAAATATGTAAAGAAGAATGTTATTTTCATAAGATTTGAATATTGAAACCCCATTAGCCTGAAACTGTTGCACACTCGTATCAATCACCTGTCCTCTTGGTCTCTTTCAGCGCTGCAGACGACTCAACCTCCCAAAGTCCTTTTCCCTCCAGAGAGACAAGACACTGTGATAGAAGTCACGCCCGGTAAGGAGGAACCTTTTCACTTTGTGCCGCCTTCAGTTTTGGAAGAAAATCTTTGGTGCAAAATTATAACTTAACAATTGATTTATCAGCGGTTCATAAAAAGAGGGAGTAGTACCGTGTCATGATGCTGCAATAATAACTGTGCCCTTTACGAACTGAGCGGAGCGTCGGGCTGAAATATTTCTAAGTGCTGTATGTGAGTACATCAGCTTTTCCAGGAGCTTCTAATAATGAGGTCATGAAGGAAGGGGGTGGCAGAAGTCTCAAGGTGATTTAGTGGAAGAAATGTGAAGAGGCAAGTCGGGTCAGCCGGGACCTGGACAAAAACAACAATCAGGACGGCGTGTGAAACTGTTTATATGGATGTATTTTGTTGGTTTGAAATGTAGGTGGAATTAATCTCCAGAGATCATAGTGAACTATAGCCAAGGTGTGATACTGAGGGGATCAGGGTCACTGTGATTATGAAACGTATTCAACCCTTTTCGATGGTTTTCCCCTAGACCAATAAATCATAGATCAATAAAAGCTTTTATTGACAACAAATTACAAAAAAAAAATATCTTTAACATCAATCAGAAAACTGATTTCTACAAAATAATGTTGATTTTTAGTGATTGCATAAATACCCATCCATTCTAGATGAATGTTTTTAAGAGTGTAGAGGTTTGGTCTTGGCTCCACCTGCTATGTGTGGTACCTCAGGGCTCAGTATTCGGACCTCGTCTCTTCTTCATTTTGTCCCTCTTGGCCAAAAGGGAATATTTGACAAATATTTTCTCAAACAGTCATAACCCACGTGTTTTATTTAACACCATTGACTCTGTGCTTAATATTCCACAGAATGCCTGTTTGGAAGCTTCTCCTGACATGTGTGATAATTTTCTGTTTCTTTATTGAAAAGGTTGGTTTTACCAGGGCTCTTATCACAGCTCGTGACTCTGACCCCTCTGTTTCGGTCCCTTGCTCTGCTGCTTTCACTCAGTTTGAGCCTGTGACTGTCTCACTTTTAGAGGACGTGGTTGGCCACATTAAACCATCAGGTTCCCCCCGTGATCCTGTCCCTCCACGACTTTTTGAAAATATTTTATCCAGCATAGGCCAGCCTGTTCATGCAATTATAAATAGCAGTCTGTCCTCAGGTGTGGTCCCTGCTAGTTTTAAACATGCAGTAGTGCAACCACTGCTTAAAAATCCTGGCCTTGATCAAACTGTTCTGGCTAATTATCGGCCTATTTCCAAGCTGCCTTTTCTTTCTAAGGTTTTAGAAAAAATTGTGTACTGTCAGCTGAAAGGTTTTAGATGACAATGGCATTCTGGAGGTTTTTCACTCAGATTTTAAAACTCTTCATAGCACAGAATCTGCTTTAATAAGAGTTTTTAATGACATCCTCCTTACATGTGATTCTGGTAATCATGTTCTGATTTTACTTAACCTAACTGCTGCCTTTGATACAGTAGACCACGACATTTTAATATCGCGATTACAGCATATTGCAGGTATTGGTGGCAATGTTCTTAAATGGTTCCGGTCTTACCTGGAGGACAGAACATTTTCTGTGAATATTAGAGACTCTGAATCATCTGCTGCTTCAATGCCTTATGGTGTCCCACAGGGTTCAATTCTGGGCCCACTGCTTTTCTCTCTGTATTTACTGCCTCTGGGTTCTGTCCTCAGGAAACATGGGATTTCATTTCATTGTTACGCTGATGATTGCCAG
>NW_015113704.1:0-10000 GCF_001443285.1 Poecilia latipinna | reverse complement strand
TGAAAGCAATAAAGGCTGCATACCAGACACACTCGGTTGCACACATTCCGGCAGTCACACTGTGACCCCGCGGTACATTTTTAATTATTGTCTTGTTTTAACCTGAGGAGGATTCACATCAGCAGCCGCAGTGGTGTTACTCATTTTCTTTCCCCCTCTGTCCAACACACACACACACACACACACACACTCACACACACACACACACACACACACATTTCCTCTCTGCTTTATGTCTTCTCTTTTCGTCTTCCATCTCTCACTTTCTCTTCTTTTCGTCCTTCGTTCTTTGTCTCCAGACAAGGTGGGGTTGCTCGTTTACGTTCTGAAAGCTCGTTTGTTGGAGCGAAAGCGTTTAATCTTTGTGCTTCCTGCACTTTTCTGGAACAACTGGATGTAAATGCATCCGTTTTGTTTGTTTATAAATGTGAGGAAAACAACGTCGATGAAGAGAGAACAAAGAGTTAGACGCTGATTTAACATCTGAGTTCGTTTGGAAAGTGTTCAAAGCGCTCCACTTTTTCCACATTTTATGTCACAGCCTTATTCCAAATTGTATTAGCTTAATGTTTCTCCTCAAAAATTCTCCACACAAATGTTTGAGATTGTTGCAGATTTATTAAAGGGGCAGTAAGTCATCACAACATGGCTCCTCTATTAACCCTTTAACAACGTTTTTACCAGCGTTGCTCTGAGAAGTAGCTCCTATAATTAGTTCCTCCAGATGTTTGCTACTTGCTGCTGACTAGTCTGACTTTGATTGAATATCAAATTGGGTCCAACGGATGATTAATTTCATCTAATGATGGTGACGTTCAATGGCATTCTGTTCAAAAGTAAACTAATATACTTTCGAACTAAACAACAGTTGAGCAGAATGAAGTTGTTATGTTTCCCACTGAGGACAGAATGTGGTTGGTGGATGTTGGGTAATAATTCATAACTTCATTTCCACCTTTACTTTCACAGTGTACTCTTTGTGCCCTTACTTTTAACTGCATTAGCAGAACTCAGGGTCTCCCTACAGAGGCCCAGCAGCAAAGTGAGTTCAAATCTGTTTTCATTCACAGCAGATACATGAACAGAGCTGGAAATGTTTACAGATTAACTGTATTTCAATCAAGGTTTCTTATGCGTATTTTGAAGTATCGCTTTAGAAAAGGTTGATGAAAATGATAAAAACAAAAACTTGCTCATTTTTACAAAAAAGTTGTTACCTTCTTTGAAGTAGCTTTCAGTTTTCTGAAAAAGAGTTGACGTGCAAAACCGGAGATGGAAGTGCGATCGTTTACTGTGGCTGTTTATATGTAGTTGCTACGGCAACAGTCAGTGATTTTTGTCACAACAGAGAAAAAGTTACGTGTGTTCATCTGCTTGATGTGTGATCTGTTCAGCTTGTTGAATGTTAGCCAAACCAAATGACAATAAAACACAATTGAACGTGTCTTTATTTTAATCTGAAAAGGATTGGGGGGAAAATACGCTGAATTATTTTGACAGCAAATTTCAAAATGACAAACAATAATTCGCAAGACAATTCGATGGAAACATGGTGTATTCTGGTATTTCTATTTCTTTATTTTTGTTGATGCTCTAAAAAAGACAAAATACTAAAACAGCAGGGATGTGATCTTTGATTTCTATCAATATTTGAAGAGAATCTGGATCTTTATGATGGAGCATCAGCAGCTTTGAAACTACAGTTTAATATGGAAAAATAATGAGCAGCTTTTCAAGCTGAATTTTAGACTTGTGAAGCATTTAAAGTAGGTTGATGTTGGGATATAAATGAACTAGTTGGATTATTTGTACGTTTTTGTTGTTGCTCATTTGACTTTTTCTATAAACACCAAACATAGTCTTACAATACTCGTCCTTTTTTATTTAGAAGATGCCACTGAAGCATTTGTCTCTTAGGCATAAAGTTCACAGTATCAAAAAAGAGAGCTATCAGAAACTTTGTGCTGTCTAATAATTCTCCCTATTTTTCAAATGAACATTTTACACATTCTAAGTTTTATTCTCCAGTGTTGAATACGTCCGAGGCGATTTGGAGTAATAAATTAAGATATTTTCAGAGAGTTCACTGGCATATTTAATCGAGTAATTACCAAACAATGAGTTTCCATTATTTTTCTTGGTGTGAGTCGGCAGAATGGAGCAGATGAAGCGAACTGATGAATGAGGGAAAACTAATGGGAATGTTAGACCACCAAGGCGAAAGTAGATGGAAGAAAGCACCTAAACCAAAGCATGAGAAATTGCATTACAGCTTAGTAAATTAGACAGCGTTCATGTAATGATTGGTGATCTAAAATGTTTGCCACCATTTATCACAGGGTCACTACAACTTTTTAAGGTTCAACATTTACTTCATGTCATTTTTCTCACGGATGCTGTCGGTTTCTAAATGTTACACATGATTTCACAGAGGCACAGCTAATTACTCAAGCCAAACATTCACATTGTCTATATTTTCTCCTTCCCGTCGAGCACAAAATGTTTCCCACTTTTAGATTCTTCCCCTTGTGCTTTTTGGTGCTCCACCTCAATGTTGCAACTGATGGTGGAACTGCAGAAACCTTACAGATGAGAAAATTCCTCAGATTGAAAAGAAACATCCCTAAAGGTTAGCCTGGTAAATACCAGCTCCTGGTTCTACGCTTCACTTCATCCAGAGCTTCTGGACTCTCAGCTATTGAGAAACGATGGCTTTCTGGAGGCGTGGACTCTGTTGAAATTTCAATCTTGGGTAAGATTAAAATTTTAAACTGCTTGACGCTGTGAAGCTTACCAGAAATTGTCTGCACTGTAAATAACCATCCTCCACTGTGAAGAAAGAAGTGCTCATCTGAATAAAATGGCTGTTCATGTTAATATTTGCACACATTGAATGGCTCCGTTCACTTCCTCCACTGCCATTGCTAAAACTACAGGCAGACTACCATTCTAAAACGGTGCAGAAACTCAACGTTATTGTTCAGAACTTCTTCTCTTTGCCGTTCGGTACAAATTCTACCGGTAGAATCCAAGTCAATGGGAAAAAGCCCAGACTGAGCTGTTCCAGACTGTCAGTTGTTGTCTGTGTCGGCTGTCCAGTAGAACTGTTTAAGTCCTGGTTAGCTTGCTCCATGTTCAGTCTTTCATCAGTTGCTACCGGTATTTAGCTGTGTGCTAATCTCTCTGTGTTGGACTGTTTTTCAGCCTTCATCATTAAACTCATCATCATCTTCCTCACAACCTGGGTCTCTCCTCACCACCTCTCAACCACCACATATGACACCTTTGTGTGTCTTCCAAATACTATTTCCTGCACAAGTTTAGTCTGAATGGCCATTTAAAGTTCCATCTTGTATTTCTCAGTTGTATGTATTGGTGAGTTTATGTCTTGGTCATTTAGCATGCAGCTTAATTTAATCAGTGTAAAGCAGGTGACTGATGATCACTCAACTTAAGAACTCATATCCAAAAAGATAGCCAGATCCTGAAACGCAAGATCTGGCTAAGTTTTCAGAGTCTTTTTTACAGATGAGGAGCAGGACATTGATGGGTAGCTTGGTGTGCAGTGATGCCACACCAACCTGTTCAGTGACGCTGGCTGGTGCCGTGCAAGTCTGTCTTGAAGAGAAAGTTGAGCTTAAAGACAGAGCTCTATTACATCTTGATCTATTTCCTAACCTCAATATGGTCAAGAGATCTGAGTAGCAACTGAAAGAACGAGACTGTGGATACAAGAGGTCAAAATGTGATTCCTCTGTTGGGTTTCTGTCCCGTAGAGATGGGGTGAGAAGCTCTGTCATTCAGGAGGGGATCAGAGTATAGTAACCCATATACTCATGGTGAAACACTGGGGATTCAGACAATATGAGGATTTTGTCAAATACTGCATTTTTTTCCCTGCTCACTAAAATGACACTGTGTCTCCAGTGACCACTAATATACAGATTTTCTCAAAGGCAATGTTTAAGTCATACAAGTCATGCTTACAGATAGTTTCACATACTGAGACATATTAGATGCTAACGTGGGGGTGGCTGTGAAAGGCAGAGTGAGATAAGAAGTGTTTTTTTCCCCTTTTTCCCTTGTCTCTGGTTTTTTGGTCTTTCTCATCTCCCATCGTATTTATCAGCCCCCGTCTGTCTGACTGTCTCTGTGAGGCGTCTGCCTCTATCTCACTGTCTGCTTCCTTTTATATCTAACTGTTCCTTTGCCTTTCTCTTTGTGCTCATCATTTCCATGTTTTAAAATAGTTGTGTACATCATTGTGCCGTTTCAGACAGCCACAGGGAGGTGGAGAACATCGGGTGGGAGAAGGCCAGGGGAAAATGATCGAGAGGTCTTTATATTTTAGCGTTTCGTACATTAGAGGAAGTGGGATGGCGTTTGCAAGTTAACAAGTTAGTCATCCTACTGTATGCTGGGTAATTCAGAGCAGAACAATGCAGTGCAGTGCCTCCATGGTATCACTGGATCTAAAGCAAAAACATTAAGTGGATAATTTATTTTTCTTTGTCCAATTAAGAGTTAAAAAGGGAACAAATTGGGAAGCAATGTCTTAAAGAAATACAAAATTTAATGAGAAATCAAATGCAACTGTAGTTATGATAAACTGTTAGATGGTCAGCATTAAAATTATGATGTTTTATCTAAGTTAGCAGGAGAAAAGTAGAAAAAATATAACGAGCAAAACGTATGAAAGTCCCACATTTCTGTGATTAAGATTGTCACATTATTAAGTGTGCAACTGTGTAGCGGGCAGCACACTACAGGACTGTAGACGCATTGCATGTTATTGTTTACATCTGGAAATTTGGCACATATGCACAACGGTGGAGGGCAAAAAGACGATTGTTTTACTTATCATCCATAGACGTGCTGCCGCAGTAGAGCAGTTTAGTTAAATTGAAACTGGAGATATAGATGTTGTTAATCTAATGCAGTGCGTCACAGCAAAGGGAAAAATAACGCACTCAAAAACAGATATTCTGTAATGCCAAGTGGTTCCACGTAACTTTTTTAACTTGGATGAAGAACAACTAAAAACCACTTGTACACTTTTTCCTTGTTTTTTTAGCCCTCTGTGTTGGCTACGCTTCACATAGAGCCGTTGTCATAGCAATTGATTGACAACAATGCCACTACTGCATCAGGATGCAACACTAAAACTCACGCAGACATTTCCCACACAAAGAACAAAACATTCAGTACATTACAGTTTTATGTTTTGAGGCTTCATGTTTATTTTATGATTGTAAATGCAGATATTAAGCAATCACTCAGGTAGATTAGTTAATTCAAACACCTGCTCTACTGATCTGGTAGAGTTGGTGTGCAGGTCCCCTTAATTTTTTTTTAACTGAACTGAACTGAAACACACGAAATTCTGCAGCGTTAAACACATTAAAGTTGTCAAAGTCAAGCTAGCATAGCTAACCTACTACCCTCTCCTTTAATGTTTGTTTTATTAAAACTTTGATCTGACTATATTATCTAGTTCTAATAGTGTTGACAATTAGTAGCAAAGCACTGTGTCCTTTTTTCTATTATATGTCAGGCATACACTCAAGATTAATGCATTACATTTACAACTTGAAAGCTAAGACCAATGGTAGTCATCACCAGCTAGCAGCTTTTGCCCTCCCGCAGGAAGTTGTGGGGGGGGGGGCGTACTTTATATGCATGACATCATGCTGCATCATGTCTGTAGAAAAAATATATAACTTAGTAAGAACATGGGGTTGATAAATTTGATGCAACAACCTATTGATTTATTTTTTTTACCTGGGGTTCAAATAAACATTGTGGGAGCTGTGAGTACTAAACTATAGGCCACAAATACAAGATGGCTACACATTTGTTAGCATGCTAACTTAGAAATGTACATCTTCACTCCACTAGCTACATGTCTCTTTATGCTTTCATGTCTGTTTTTTGATAGACAAACCACTCAAAACAAGGGAACAGTCAAAGGTGTGAGGGAGGAGAAAATTAGCTTCAAAGGGGTTAAAAATGTAATTGTGGTGAAAAGAGTGACACTTTCTGTGCTCAAAGTACTATGGAATTCATGAAATTCAATTAATTTATCATCCGTGGAACTCATAAATAATGGTAATCAGCTTTTGTTTGCGACACCAATGGAGAAAGGCTTGATTTGGGAGGAGAAACGAGATGCATGCGATGAAAGCGAGGCAGTTAGAGAAACAGCTGTTCGACTGTGTTCTTACAGGCAGAACTAACCGCGGCGAGAGCAACCCAGATCGGAAGAAGTGGGCTTTCAGGCTCACAGGTTTGCTTAGTTACGCACAGATAAACTGTAAAATGTGCTTTCTGATCTGCACTGAGAGCGGGATGGACATGGTAACACTCGACAGACGGCTCAGTCTGATCACGTCCAACAATTCCCTCCCATTCACCTGAAAAAGATCTGCTCTTTGGCTCTTTTTCTTTCATTTTCTTTCAAAGCACAAACACCGCAATTGTTAAATTTACCCTTTTGAGCAGAGTATTCAATGCTCCAGTGATGTCTTTCCCATGGATCTAATTGGAGATGTTACTTTTATCTCTTTTTTTTTCAGAAACAGCTACTGTTTGGTCTTTTCAACTCGGTTTCTGGTTATTTCTGCTCCAGCAAAGCCAAATTCATTCATCGGCCCGTTTAGCTTTAAATCATTCATAATACTGAAGGTGACAGCAAATACAACATATTGATCATTGAAGAAGTTCATGTATTTTGTTTTTATATATATATTTTTAGCTAATTTTGTATTATTTTTCTCTAGTTCTTTCAACATTTATTCAGTTTTAAATTGTCATTTTAAGCAGAAATTCCCAGGTCAGAATTTTTTGGCTTATTTCCAATCTCCAGTTTATAAAAAGATTTTAGCTTCTGATAATGATTTTTAGCTAATTCAGATTTTGCTTTGAAAATATAACATACCACAAAATGAATAAAATGCAAGTCTTTCTACTTAGAGTGGCTGCTGTAAAACATATTAAATGGCATTGTTAGCATAGCTGACATTTTTTAAAACACTTGTACCACTTAAAGATCCTCACCTTGACACACCTGAAGACTCCAAATATTTCCTTATCCAGCACCTTCCGTGACAGAGATTAAAGGCTTAAAGTGGTAAAGTTGGAAATTTGAAGCCTTGCTATTACCTGCTAAAAGTCTTTCTCTCTCGAAGCCGGAATAACCTTGGAAATTTCTAAGTACATCATGATAAATGTTTTTTCCTCTTAGTACCTTTTACTGCTTTTCCTTGTCTTCACTTTAGTGATACTGAAAGTTGTTAACTTTGCGTCGTTTACCTTCCAAACCAACTTCCACACTAAAGAGTGTTGGTTCCTACCTGCGCAGCTTGGTAGTTCTTAGTGTTGTGCGTTTGTGGTTCAGAAGAAGACAGCTGGACACAGCTGAATAACCAATTCATTTTGATAAAAACTTTTTTTTATCAAAATCGGCGTGTTTCCATTAAGCAAATTTATTTTTGTAATTTCAATTTGCGCAATTTCATGGTGATTGGAAACACAGCTCCTGTTAGGAACTGAACCATTTCTATCTCCATCATTGTCTAAACAGTAGTTGATTTTCCTCTTGAAATAAGACAAAATAAGATGTAAAATTGCTATATATATATATATATATATATATATATATATATATATATATACACATATAAACTGAAATTAAATTTGACCCATTTGTTGTCGTCTTGGTATGGTGCTGTGAAAATTTGACCCCTGTAAAGAGTTTTGAGAGTGAACAGTAATTTCCAATATTATCTCTTATTTACCCACAAATATGCTTCGCAGGCAATCAAATGAGTTTACCCATAATGTATATTTAGATTTATTTGTTGCTGCCAAAAAAAAACTATTTAAACACCTGTCCTCAATGTTGGCATGCATTCATACGTGTGTAGATTCGTTACAGTGAGCAAATCAGTGAATGGATTCAGTTTGCACACTTGTGCCAACATACAACAGGAGACTCTTACTATTACCCAACATTTTCATGCTTTTAGCAGCTGTGGAAGCTCAAGGCAGAGAAGAGAAATCCTAAAAGGCATAACAAGGGGTGATAGTTTTTATCTCACTTTTAGGTGTTTGATGTTTTCAAACGCTTCCTGCCTCCTACAGCAGATAAAGCTCAACTACTAATTCTGAGAAAGCTCACAAGAGCTGATGGACATGCACAGCCATGCTCTGCACAACTTTGAAAAGCAGCAGTAGTCACAGTAATGAATAAAACAAATTGTGAAGAAACAGTTTCAGCTTAAGTGAACTTTACAGACGGAATGGAGGGTAAATCACAAGCACCGTGACGAAAATAGCCAAAGTCTGGAGCTGAAAACAAAGATTAAGCAGAGCGAAGTCGTGCCTTCAATGCAAAGTTGGGGAAAAGTTGAAGCTGAAAGACGTGCAGGTGTTATTCCAGTATAAGGTGGCTCATATAAAGTTTCAACTGAGGGTGTAAACACATGTAATATGACTGAGCTTGGTCGGATGCAGTGGCCTGTTTATGTGCAGATGAACATTTACATAAAGGAAAGACACACACTGTCCAAAGTTAAATCAGACCAAACCTCTTGTTTTAGGTCAGGATTACAAAAATGATTTTTGTTTGAGAATTGTTAGAAAACCTATAGAAAACATTTTGTACAGATTTTCTTTGTAACTTTCTTTGAATGAAGTTTACCTGTCGTCACTCATAAGGCAAAGCACTTAACCCTAAATTGCCTACAGATCGGTGTATAAATGGGTGAATGCGACTCTAGGTTAAAGCGCTTTGAGTGATCAAAATGATTGGAACAAGCACTATGTAAGTTCAGCCCATTCACCAAAAGACAGTTATCCCTAATACTGACCAAATGTATTTCAACTTCTAAAAATGTTCTTGCTAAGTTTTCCGATATTCATTAAATAGTCATTTTGAACGACCTAAAACAAAATAAGCTTTGTCTAATTTAACTTCAGACAGAGAGAAAAAATAAAGTGTAAGCTTTTTTGTTTGGTGTATGTAAATATCTGGTTTCAAATGAATTAGACTGCAAAGAGCCATTGATGTGTGTTGGTGAAAAGCCTAATTCAAGCCTTAGAAGTCAACGTTTTATCTCAAAGATGCACCATCCCTGAATGACCAAGAGGCATTATTAGGTCTAAATTTATTCAGTTGTGCAGCACAATTAAAACGACCCTCATGTATTATATGTTATTATTGATCGGTGGAAATTTGGTGTGGAATAAGAGGCTAAAGTTACAATCAAAGTAAATGTTTTGAGGGTTTTGTTTACTCCCAAAAAAAAAAAAATATTCCTTAAAACTATTACACAAGCTTTCTTTACAGTCGATCTTCTCCTCTGGAGACGCTTTAATTTTGTCATCGCTTCAAGCCTGGACACATTAGAGTTGTGTAGTCATATTGTGGCCTACAGCTGGTTAAACCTCAGATGACTCAGACAGTTCAGGGACCAAATTTAATTTCCCATGCAAGTCGTCTTTTTTTTTTTTTCTGCTAACCGTCATCTTTAAGCCAGATAAGTGGAACACTCCTGGATGTTTTGGAAGCCTCCGGTAAGAGCTGTCAGTCAGCCATCACCTACTACCCAGTTCTGTCATAAAACCTCCCCCAAACACACACGGTAGAACCACAGAGACTGAAACTATTAACACTCCTAACCTCCTGTGGATTTACTCCTTTTTTTAACCCCTACTTCAGATTATTGTTCCTTTTTTCAGCTCACTGCCTCTTAACCCGGTGGGAAATGTATGCTTAGACTACTTTTGCTTTTAGCCATCGGGTTGGGCCTTTGTTTAAATTCTAAATTGTTTAGCAAGCATACAGACACCTTGCAACGAGACGTCACACAAGTATGATCCTGTCCTCCAGCTCCTTGCAAAACACTGCTATTGGTGTTAGCTGTCAAGTTAAAATAACATGCCAAATCTTAAATATATTTGTGATATATAAAAGCAAAAGGGATGCAGTGCTTTGCTA
>NW_015113703.1:236417-273712 GCF_001443285.1 Poecilia latipinna | reverse complement strand
TAATGTAAAGTTGAAAGGTAATCAGGTGTTTAAAATGCAGTGATAAGAAAAAAGCAACATGAATCTCCTCATTACTCCTCGACAAGAAATCGCCACAAGGGGGCAGTCACAACCCAGTAATCATTTGGTGCCTTGTTAAAATAAAGTTTACCCACATATAACTTGAGGCAGATCATTTTATATATTAAAAGTACAATCAAGAGGAGGTGTACTGTCTTGTTTACTATGTTTAACTCGCAGGCAGTCCTCGATCACTGTAGGAGCTAACCTCTAGAAAGCGAGAGATGTCCCTCTTGTCGCTCACACCCATCGCAACAACGTTTTCAAAGAGCCAGAAGAACGGTCTGTCGTCTCCTTCCTTGGGCCGAGCCTCGTGGAGCAGCCGGTAGAACTCAAAGAAGAGGCGGCCGCTGCCTCCTGTGGGGCAAAAACAATCCCCACATTGAGAAACAGTCTTGTGTTTTGTATCTGGAGCAGAAAGATTTATAAAACACTACAGGGGAACGTAAAAAGAGAAGTTGCGTGAACATACCATAAACGCCCTTCCGAGCAGGGTTGACTATTGAGAGGTCGTTGCAGGGACTTCCACCAATGACGAGGTCAAATGGACCCCACTCCTGAATCTGTCCAAAGACGTGACACAAAGTCATACAAAGAGAGAAAAATAATCACGTGCAAATGCATTGTGACAGAATCCGAAACGTTAAAGTGCTCCACCAATCCACGGCAAATACTTTTGACCGGTGATGGAGTTTAAATTCATCAAGTCCCCCCCAAAGTAAAGCCTCTTCACTTACATGTTTGCGTGTGACATTCCTCACATCCCCAACATACATGATCCGTCCCTGATGTCGGACCATGCCCACTGTGATTGAGTCTTCACACACTTCGGACGCCACATAGCGATCCACTTGGATGCCAAGTTCTTTTAACACCAGCAGTCCTGTGGAGAGCGCAATATACAACGAATCCATCAACATTTAGTTAAACCAACTAAGAGTGGGTAAGTCCCGAGCGTCGATTATTTGACAGAAAACAAGTGTTGCTGAACCTATAGACTGTGACAAAAGAGAAGATGTCCAACCTGTCGCTATGCCATCAAACAACGACAGAACACGAATGGGCCTCCTCTTCTCCACCAGGACTGGGGGGTAAAGCTTTGGTGGATCCTGAAATTTACACATTGGAAGGAAACTCAGACAGATACGCCACAGAGAGAGACTCCTCTGTTACTACTACTCACAAAATCTTGATCGTGATTATTTGCGAAGAAGAGCTGCAGATGGTCGGGCCAGTCTGAGCGGCGCTCCAGGAGACCAAACACGCCCTTCGGACTGCACATGAAGCAGTTCCACGGGTCCTCTTTGATGGCAGCGTGGGCGGCTCCTTGACCGACGAGGAGGTCTACACATTCCACACAGAAACACCTGGACACAGAGATCCAGCTGCGTTAACACAGTAAGTGTTAAATCGCTTTGGCTGAAGCAGGACTTCAAACTTTCAGTGTTCAAAGTAGGGACGCAAACAATTAATCGACTAACGATTAACTGTTTATTAAATTAAAATTAGCTTCAGTAGATTGCCTATTAACGATCGCTTGGACCTTCTTTTAGTGTTGTAGTTTGGCCGCCACCCAGCAGAGGGCGCCGCTGGTCATCCTTAAGCGGAGCCAGTTGGTACAGAAGGAGAAACAGTCCAAACAGAGGTCGGTGTGGGATGAAAAATGGACTTTATTCGGTTCTGTTTTGAAATAAAAACACTCGACAAGCTCCTTAAGTTTCACGTTAATAAGGCTCATCCAGGTGAGCGGCATGACGGAGCAAAGCAGCGTCAACTTCTTGTTTAAAAATTACCGGCGAGGACGTGGTGACAAGAAAGAGGAGAAGGAATAACAGAGAAAAAATGCGACGTGATGAAAAAGAAATATGAGGCCAATACGCAGGACTGATTTTGAGGTCGGTCGTAAACCTCAAAATCACGACAGCGAAATTTTAACCTGTCTTTTACAGACGGTTCTTCTGTATGAAGATTTTTGTTAATGGGGAATTAAATGTTTCACATATTTTATCCTTTTCATCTTTAATTTTTCCAATGAGCAACTTAAGAGTTCCCGTTTTTGTTATATGCAAATATATCTAAGTTTAATAATGTGAGAAAACCAAAATATTCTGTTTATTCAGTCAGTATTTAGGACAAAAATAATGTTTTATTATTTTTGTCCTAAATTTTTTTATTAGGCCAGTATTTAAAAAAATACTGGCCTTCATATTATGGAAAGACGATCATCCTTCTCGATGCCAGAGAAAACTGAGGTTTGGCCGCTGACCAATCAACTTTAAACGAACGAATTAATTAATAACTTGCACTCCTAGTTCAAATCATGTCTCCTGGTGGGATTAATTTACCACATAATATTTTATACCTTGTTAAATAGATTAGGCTCAGTTTGAATGATTCTCCCGGTTTTCACTTCCAGGGGTCAGAGGTCAGGCTGCTGGAGCATCAGGTTTCCATCCAAACGCCCAGCCTGGCAAGCAGCGACTCATCATCAAAATGTCACACGCCGTCGTGTGAACACAAAGAACGGCCCTGTGCGCTGATCGTGTTACTCTCAGTGGTGCTTTTTCAACGTTTGTTTTCTTGTAATTACTGCGCCAGGGTACTTCGGCTGATCCTTCTTTGAGACTTCAAACTGAAAAACCACGCATGACGTAATATTTACTATCAGCCGTTTGTGAGCCTGACCTCCGTGATGAAGCCTGACATCAGTGTTGTGACATTTGTGATGACTACAGCCAGCTCTTTGTGAAGAATAACTGTGTTTGATTTATTAGGAATAATAAACAGTTGATTCATCCAAAGATTGTGTCACAGAGCTCAAGGATATTCTCCATTAAAACTGTAGCAAGTGCAAAGTGTAGCACGTGTGTGTCTTGCAAATACAAATCTGAACAGATGTTATCTGCACATCAAAGTGCACAGAGGTGACTTCTGAAGGATTTTATCAATGGGTGTCAAATTAAAAAGGGCGTAAAGCAAATGTATTAAACATTTTTCAGAATTACAATCAAACACCACTTTGACTAAATTGAAGTTTGTGATCGCAAAGTGACAAAATGTGAACAATTTGGAGGATTTTGAGAACTTTTGCAAAGCCCTGGATGAGCGAGGGTTGCACTATGCCATTTTTAATGAAAAGCATCACTGAGCTTGATGAGTTTATTTCAGTTTCTCTGACCTGCCTACGCTGGTTTGAAGTTGCAAGTCCGGTGTAGAGATTGTAAAAAGTGAGGCATGTTAAGAGATGCTTTGGTTTATGCTTCACACCGTTAAAAGAAAATCTTGTACTGTCTTAAGCTGAAGCTTCAAGACAAACCGTTGTCCTTCATGTGAGGAAGGACTTTTGATTTTGTTTTCCTACATTCACAGCCCAAGCATCACAGCTTTGTAGTTAAATTTCCTAAAAGAAAAAAAAAAACTCTAAAACTTCTATATTTTCTACAGATTTTATCAATTAAATTTCTCTCCAGCTCAAAGTATTTCAGCTTGTGTAACCCAGTGGTGCTCGAGGTTTCCGACACATCCTTACTTCCGTACTTCTCCAGACTCAAATTTCTAGACTTCTACACGCTAATTACCTCTAAACGCCCCACACAAGAGGCCAACAAGGTTGAACGTGCGTCTTCGGTCAAGGTTGACCGAAGATGAGGCGGTCGCAATTTAAGCTTGCCGAATTAGGAAGTCAAAGCCTCACCTGCAGCAGTTGTTGTTTCCACACATGAGCACCTCACGTCCGCCGCAGCAGATAGTGCAGTACGACTGATAACCGTCGTCGTCGTATTGGTACGCGCATTCCAGGAAGCAGTTCTGCAAAGCGCACAGAAAGAGCCGAATATAAGCAGTGAGACATTTAAAAGTTTTGTTGTTTTCAAAAACGGTAAATTCGTTCGGTGGGGCAGCGTCTCACCTTGCAGCTCTGGCACATTCCTCCGGCGAACAAGGGGTGCTCCAGGCTCACGTTCAGACTTCCACACGAGATGCAGATGTCTGGAGGAAGACGAGAGGCGGTGATGGACACTTGAGTGAACATATCTAGTCAGCTGTGACGCAGGTTAGTCGGGACGTTCGTAAAGGGGGTCAGAACATAAATAACGGTGTTGCCTTCACTGTTTTATGAGAACAGTTGCCTACATTCTGATTAGATTGCTTCTTAACGACAGTGAGAAATGACCAAACGCATCTGGAGAGCATGTGTGAGCCGAACTTACCCTCCAAGCTGCGGCACTTTTGTCTCACTTCATAAACAAGTCGCTCTGTGACAGAAAAGAGAGGAAACGAATGAATGAATGTTGCTGAAAATGTTACAAAAAAAAAGTTCTCACTTTATGCTCACATCACTTATGGTAAATGGCCATGTATGATGTGAGTGCTTTATCAAGTCCAGAGGACTCCAAAGGGCCTTCAGTCAATCATTTGACTGCTTCAAAAAAAAAATAAAAATAACCCTAAGGACTCACGGCCAACTAAAATCAGAATGTATGAGGCTGATTTTATGCTAAATAAGTATTAAAATGATTGAATAGTGAGTAAAATTGAGAGAAAAATTCAAAAAGCTGATGTTTGTGTACATATTTTGAAGCATTGTGGTTCTCCACCCAGAACGAATTCTGGTTTATTAATCTCAAAGATTAATAAACTTTCAATTTTAGTGAACATTTACACTTTAAATATCCAAATAAACAACAGAAAAAACAAATAAAATGAATTATGAAGTCTTTGTAAACAAAACTGTCCTTCAAAATACAGGGATAGTTAAAGACCAAAACACCTGATTGCAGACTTTCATCATCCAGTTTCAATATCTCAGCATTCAAATAACAGTTCTACTCTTTCACGCACGACTCAAACGTAGCATTTACCTCTGCTACAAATATTAAAAACTAGAATAGAAAAATCATACTGACTCCTATCTTAAAGAAGAATCAGTTCAGATTGATGCTGTCAGATCAAAGGTCGACAAACGGGTGAACCGAAATTGTCCGTGAAACTCTGATTGGTTTATCTCTCCCCAACAACAACAAAAGCACTTCAAGCTAAAAGACTAAAAGAGAAGGCTGGAAAGAAAACCTGTACAAAGTGAACAACCATCTACAAATCAGGCAAACACAGCTGGGTCCACTCGTACACGGAAGGCAGAGCGAGCCTTCCTCTGATCACAAACTAAAAATAGATCATGTGTGACAGGAAGCACATTGTGCCCGTGTTTCATTTTAATGTGCAGCTCTTTGATAGTTTAACTAAGTCAGTATGGCTCCTGCTGCTCTCCACTGTTAAGACCCAGAATGTAGTTTCGTCCTAACTGTAGGCGACACTGTAATACGCAGCAACTTGACCCCGTTTCCTGTCTAATTCCTACAATAATTAACCTCTTGTCAACAGAGAGAGGAGTTCACAAACGGACGGGGCCCCCCTCACCTCGCGTCCTCTCGTCGATGATGTCCTTGACTTTCCCTTTCTCCACCGTGCTTTTGCGAGGCTTTTTGGCTGGGGGGGGCGTGTAGGCCGCCGCTTCGGGCTCCACCCAAATCTCGGGGTAAACCTCGGAGTTACGCTCCTCTAGCAAGTCCAGGCAAAGTGGAAATTATAGAAGTGATTTCGAGTGAGTTCGGCCGTCCCCCGCTCCCACGGGGTCAAAGGTGTCGCGCTTTCTTACCTTCAGGTGGCTCTAAGCCCTTAGGTCCAGTGGGCTGAAACCCGGTCATCGCCCACTCAATCATCTCCTTGTTTAACATGTCCACTGATTTGGAGGTTTCACTTTCGTCACTGTCGGGGCAGGCTATAAAGGCTTTTCCTGCCCGGCTACTAGCCACCTGCACACATGTGGAAAATATTTTAATCCCGCTTCATCGGCAAAAAAAAACAACAAAAAAAACAAACTGAGAGGAACCTTAAATTAAGAGGCACACAAGGTGCTTCTGACATAAAAGTGTTGGCTAATAGAGTAAGCTGTGGATAGCAAGATGTATAGCAGCTTCATATCATTTTAAAACCAACATATCATTGGTTAAAATAAGTCATTTATTGTCTGGAAAGAATGAGGTGGTGATTTTTATTGGCATTAACAATCCAGGATGTTTAAGAGAGTACACTCCTTTAGCAAGGCTAACCTTAGCTAACGCTAATCTTTCTAGATGCTAAGGAGGACCAGTTTTCTACTCATTTGAACTTAGATTCAATTTAGTAAATGTAGAATATTTACAGTAACTGCTATTGTACAGACAGCATCACCTTCTAATATAAATAACGATCATTCAGAGTAGGAAGGCTAGGAAAAGATGTTAAATGCTATCCTTAGATCTTCTTTAGGATCAGAAAACTGATTGGTGAATCTAAAATATACCAACAATGTGATAGAGTGAAACAAGAACTGGAGAATAAATTGATAACAATATATATCACGATAGACACATAATCAATATCAGTAGATAACACCTGTGATAACCAATTTCACTTAAATCCAAAACAGAACCGCAGAGCATTTGTAGCTCGTTCATTAGCCGCTTGATCTCTCATGGCTAGCTAAAAAAGGCTGATGGCATCGACTAACTCGTTCTCTCTTTGGTTACCTAGCAACAACCTGCAGCGTAACTTGAGCAACACCGAGCCTGCACAGCTTAAAAATAAAAAAAAATTTTGGGATAAAACAGGAAAGGTCATCTCTGTAGATTGGCCGTATTCAGATATTTAAAACAAAAAATTAATCAATAATTATTTATATCAACCAGTATGAGAAGTTTATAATATGATATGTTGTTTTGCCATATTGTCCAGCCCTAAGTGAAGCATAAAAACACAAGTCAGGAGCTCTCACCTGTAACACTTCGTAGATTGCTTTCTTGTACATGGGCTGTTTGTTGTAAGTTGGTTGGTGAAAGGCATTATTAAATGAACTTAAAGGCAGAAGTTTCTCTACACATACCTGTAAAAATACACACAAAAAAATAAACGTTTTGAAGCTGCAAGTCTACAAATTATCTGGATATTAGATTTCAATAGAGCAACCAGATGCACGAATAAATACCCGAAAAAAAAAAACAACCCTTGTGGTTATCAATAAAACTGAAGACTGTGTTTTGCTTGAAAAATCCAAAAGAAAAATCACCTGACAAGAATATTACCGTTGGCCCCGAACACTCACCACTGAGAATTTTCCGTCTCCAAACCACATGACCCATCTGGTTCCCTCGGCGGCTCTGCTCCGGCCCGTCATACACCAGGACACGATGCGGCCCGGCCACCAAGAAAAACCTCGCAGCTTCCCCCAAACCAGCTCGCCGATGCCAAAACCACGGCCGTCCTGCAGCCAGGAGACGACACAAATCATCCACTCCGTATTAACTTCTGAGCAAAGTTCCAAACAGCTTATTTTCTACTTTAGGGGAGGGGGGGGAATATCTGTTGCATAAAAAAGAAAGATAAACAATCTTAACCAAAATACCCAAGAACACAGAAAAACTATGCACTTTGAGAGCTGGTTATCCAGAACACTCCAACACAAGTCTTAAGGCTGTGCATAGTTTAGATTTTATACATTGTAGATGTGAAGCATTGTGAGAGGAATGCGACTGGTTAAACCCTCTGTGGTGCGTAAACACAGGTGTCACACACACGCAGGTGGGTTTAGTGTTTGTAAATGTGCTCAGAAATCATTTAGACCGGAGCTAAACTCAAAGTATTTTAAAGACACGTCACAGCTTGTTAAGGAAGGTTTTGTATTTTGTGCCTCCATTCATCCCGACGAATCGGGTTACTGGAGCCGAGTTTGTTTAGGGCCCAAAGACCAAAAGAACCGTGGTAACGTGACTGCTCAACCCAATCTCTTTTAGAAATACCACATTATATGTTTCCACTACATGCATATTTTGTACATGCTTTAAAACTTTTATGCTCAGACTTATTTTCACCTTTTTTAATAATAATAAAAAAAACAACAACAACAAAAAAACACTAAATGCTTTTTGGGAGGTAATGAAAGAAACTCCTGTGGTTCTGATGAAAAATCTCATCTCCACACCAAGTCAGTAATGACTAGACCTGTCGCAATCACAAATTCTACCGGCCGATAAATCGCCCCAGAAGTTATTGCGATAAATGATAATATTGTTGCCTAATAATGCAAGAGCACATTCTCAAAGATTAATAAAGTTTCAGTTTTAGTGAACATTCAACACTGGAACTTTAAATATCCAAATAAACAACAGAAAAAACAAATAAACTTAATTATGAAGTCGTTGTAAACAAAACTGTCCTTCAAAGAAAGGGATAGTTAAAGACCAAAACACCCGATTGAAAAGTTTCATCATCCGGTTTCAAGCAAATGAAAATGATTCAACTGGTTTTAATTGATCATGCGATTGATTGGTTAATTGTTTATTGTGACAGGCCCAGTGATGACTCTGCTGTCTATAACACTGCATTTCTGCATTTGAGGAATTAGATGCAGTTATATTCTAACATATTCAAATTTAACTGTGTGTGCAGAAAAGTGGTAGGTTGCTTTTTATTGTTTTGGAAATGTTCAGTATTTACCCCCTTAGAAGCACAAACAGGCATTTTCTCCCCGATATTCAGAGTCTGAGATTTGTTAATAATATTGGGAAACCGTGTTATGAATCCACATTTCAAACATTAGTTGTCGAGTTAAAACTGTAACGAGGTCAAAGACGAAATAAGTAATAGATTGACGCTGGTGTAAAGCACAAGGAGCGTCGTTTTATGTGCTGCTTGCTCCACAGGGAGCCTTATTGTGTGTAGTAGTGAACTTTTAACACATCCCACCTGAAATATGCAGCTGGTCTGACAAGACAAAGAGATTCTAAACTCACATTCACCCTTAAGACAGAAGCCCTTACATGTTGCAGCTTACCAAAAAACGAACAGGCGGCAGAGCAAAGTCGTGCTTCTGCAGAGCATTACCTCATACTCGGGCTCGGTGTCCGAAGACTTTTGGGAAGTTTTTTCCTCTCCTCCGATGGCGACAGGCTCCGGGGTGGTGGCCACGGTGGGAGAAGCCGGGTCAGTAGGTTGCTGCTGCTGCTGCTGCTGCTGCTGCTGCTGTTGAGGTGGCTGCTTGTGTTGATGCTGCTGCTGCTGCTGCAGAGACGGCTGTGATTGCTGCTGATACTGAGGCTGCGGCGGAGGCTGGCTGTGCGGCTGAGGCTGAGGTTGTTGCTTTGAAGGCTGCGGGTGTTTGATTATTGGGAGTTCCTCCGTCCGGCTCTCTGCGTCGCTCTTCTCCAGGTCCTTCATTATGTTGATCTCTGACATTAGCTTGGCTCTTTTCTCTGCCTATAAAAAACAAACAAAAATCAAAAACAAATAACGAAACAACAGAGGAGTTTTGGGCAAAACCGGCGCAGCTATTGAACTTGGCAGCGCAACACAAGCAGCGGACCTCCTCACGGCAAAGCCGATGCCGAGCCGGAGTCTGAAAGAACCTTGTAAACGGGATCTTACTGTGCCTTGTAAAAGTATTCATACCCTTTGAACTACTTCCACTTATTTTTTTTTTCACTTTAATGGGATCTTATGTAATAGCCCCAACACAATGCAGTCAGTGGCGCCCACAGGAAAAGAAAAAAAAAATTCATAGGGGTGACCAGACCAGGCCAATAAAAATTTTAGGGGAGCGCAGTGGATATAGTGCATAATTGTGAAGTGGAAGGGGGAAAGAAAAAGGTCATATAGCTTTTAAGTGTGGCTTTTATAAAAGCAACTGTTCTGCAAAGGTCACGGAGTATTGTTCGGGAACATTAGAGCTCAAATGAAGACCAGAGAACACGTCAACCGGGCCTGGGATGCAGCCGCAGTGGGTGGGGGGAGAGTTTAAAGCACCAGACATTGGACATCTACAAACAGCACTGGTTAAAAAAAGCAAAGAGCGCCAAACCTGACAAGACCAGGCCCGTAGACAGGGGTCTTTGTAGTCTGAAATGTAGTAACAGTGGGGTGACTATTGTTAACTGGAAATGTGCAGACATGACCTGTGAGTCAAACCTCCCTTCTGGTAGAGCACAAAGACGACAGTGGCTGATTCTCAGACGTTTGCTGAGGTAGAAAAGAGCACAGACCTTAAAAAAACGAAGGAAATCAGGGCCGACTTATCGCTACACCCCTACTAACAGACTCAGAGAAGTGGCCAGGAGGCTCATTGTAACTCTGGAGGAGCTGCAGAGATCCACAGATCAGGTGGGAGACTCAGACATTGGTCACAGGCTCGACAGATCTGGTGTTATTTGCTTTGACAAGCCAAATTTGGCTTACCCCCAAAACACACAAAATCTTACCAAGTAAGTTTTTTAATGCAAATTAGTATAATTATATATGAATGAACTAACTTAAAAGTAACTTTTCAGCAAGCTGTAGCTCGCGTTAAGTCAATTATTCCTGAAAAAAAAAAGTACTAGTTCCATTGGCGTATTTTATTTTTTCACTTGTGCAAAAAAAATAAATAAATAAAATTATTATAAGTTCAATATTAAGGAGTTTCTGACTTTAAACAAACTCTAAAAAGTTGCTTATAAGTTAGTGTAGTCTTACTTCAGGGTAACTAAGATATTTGCACCAGAAACTAGACAAACAAATGCTTGGTTACGTTTTGTATTTTTGCCATGTTGGCACATCGACCTGAACATCTTGTACTCGGTTTGAATCGAGCTAAATGGAAGTAAATCTGTTCAAATGTGCAAAACACCTGAGACCGAGGAAAGACTTTCACCTTTCACCTAAATTGAGCTGCGGATCTCTGGAAAGACTTGAAAATGGATCTTCACAGTCGCTCTCCATCCGGTCTGACTAAGGTTGAGCTATATAGCGATCACCAGATGTTTCAAGCTGGTAGAGACATTAACAAAAGCAGCGTATGCAGAGGCCGTACGGCGTCCCGGAATGGAGCTGGGAGTCCGTGACATTGAATCGGTGGGTCAATCAGAGAAGGACAAGGCGCAGGCGAGACGAAAGCCTCTGGCAGCAAATCCTCGACAGCTGCGCCCGTTTCTGATGTCTCTTTCTCAAACAAACGCGGCGCTGGATTCAAACGGACAGGCATGTCCACTTTCTGCTCGCCGTCTCCATTTCCTCTACGTGCGCGCAGATCCGCATATGTCAACACGTGCTGATCACACTATATGCTTCATGCGAGAGCGCCGGGGCACAGCTGTGCTTATTTCCCTCCAGAGTTTTTCAGTTTCTCAGGATTCACATGATATCAATCTCCAGAGGTGCCACGGCCGGAGAGAGAGAGAGAGGAAGAGAGAGAGAGAGAGAGTACACCGGGATCCGCTTCTCGTCTTCTTCCCCAGTGACTCGTAAACAATAGTGCCTTTAAGAGGACAGGGTGCCTTGGGTGAGTGGGGAGGGGTTTGCCTCAGAAGAGTAGAAACATGTGCTGTTCAATCAAGAAGCTCAGCTGCGGTTTATAAATATCTGTGCTGCAGCGCCGGGTGAGTGGTTCAAAGCCCTCGGCCGTACGCGATAGGCCACTTGGCTCCTGAGTCGCTGCTCTCCATCCTGCTCGGATCTGTAGTTCCAGGTGGTTAAAAAGAAAAAAAATATAAATATACAAAAACGAACACATGGCAGCTAGCTTGGAAGAAAACAATCAGAAGCAGAATCTGCTATCATTCCTGGCAAATTGTTGACGCTTACTGGGTGATGCTGGTGATTTTTTTTTTAGTTCACTTAGCATAACGCTGGCTTTCTCTCTCTCTCTGTCTCTCTCTCTCTCTCTCTCTCTCTCTCTGTCTCTCTCTCTCTCTCTCTCTCTCTCTTTCTGAGATTTCTTCTCATTAGAAACTAGATCTGTTTCCACTAACTTTACAATTACTCCAATTTTAGTGACGAAAATCAATTTTGCCAAATGGAACCACGGAAATGTCAAAAAACCTCAAGTTTTTTGATGAAAAGCTTTTTGTGCTTCTATTTGAAACTTTGTCAATATTCTGCTAATGTAAACAAAAGCACAATTTCCCTATTGCTGTGTTTCCAAGAAATGAAAAACGCAATTAAACTCACACATGAATCAGTTTTATTTTTTTTCATGAGATAAGTCATTAAAATGATTCTCCTGTTACTTCCTGTGAAAAACGTGTTTCCATTGCAGTTTTACGAAATAAAACTTTTTTTTTCATTTAAAAAAACAAAATAAAAAAAACTCCTCATCGTAGTGAAAAATTAGAGTTTTTTCAAAATCGCCGTGTTTCTGCTAAGCCGATTTATGGCTGAAATGTCCAATTGGAAAGTGTAGCTAATGAGGTTTTTTTTTTTTTTGGCTGTGTATTTTGCAAAAACTGCAATGGAAACACTTCGTTCGCATCACACAAGTCATTTGGTCAAAAACCAGGTAACACTACTGGTGGAAAAAATCCTGGATGAGGATGATGTCGCTGCATGTTTTTTTTGGTTTTTTTTAACGATTTATCCAATGAGCAAACTCATTGTTCACATGTGACTTTAACTGCGTTCCTTATTTAACGGGAACACCGCAATCGCAAAGTTGTGGTCAGGGGAACATCAGCAAAGTTTTGCATGGAAACACAGTTAGTGACACTGAGCACACAACTTTGGGGGGAGAACACAAAGTATAGTGGCTATAAGAAGCAGATATTTGTCTCTGGACTTCTTCTCAGTGGTAAATGCCCCCTTTCAAGGGCCTCACAGTGTGTGTGCGCCGCTTTATGAGCGAGACAGGCCCTCCGAGTCTAAAAGGGGGGGGGCAAATAGAAAAGGAGGTAGAGGAGATAACACAATGCGGTCTTTATCATTTACACATGCCTGCCTGTCACCGACACCTCAGAAACACCAGCGCTTTACGCCTCCTGTCAGAACGGCGCCGGAGACGAGCAGCACATGCGCAGGCCGCAGCGCTGCAAACACGAGACGAAAGCAAACCGGGGGTCGAAGAAACTGGCACGACTTCCTCGTTAAAACGCAGAAGTTTAACGCGGAGGACTGCGATTACGCGGCTTTTGTTTTGAACAGGAGCCGCGCATGTTGCAGGTCTCTGGCAGGGTGTAGAGACATGTTGGTTGAACAACGGCAGATCATCTGACTCAGAAGCCGTACAGCATAATACCCCGAGGGTTCAAAGGGTGACGGAGTGCAACGGGAGGCAGAAATCACCCACAACACACACACACACACACACGCACGCACACACACGCACACACACCAGTCTCAACGTATGTGTGGAAATAATACTTAGCACCTATAATGTGAGCTGTAACGCTCACATTAGCGCCACGGTTACAGTAAACGGCTAAACATCAGTTGTTTAATTAGGCTGTTAACTTTATAAGGGAAACTAAATCTTAAAGAGTCGGAGACTCACAGGAGTGGTTGCTAGGATACAAATAGTCTTGCCTGCAAGTAAAACGATTATTGCATAAATTTATTAATAATATTTTTCACAAACTTAAATTAAGGTTGAAGAACATGCACAGTAGGATGTAACGAAAGATAAAAAAAAAAAAAAGAAGAGGAGTAAATTTAGCTTTCGGTTTGCATTTTTTCTCAACCAACCACTGAGACTTTAAAACAACACAAAGCTTTCGACCTCTGCAGTTTCTCATGCACAGCGAGCAGGAAATACCCGGCGAGGACTGCTGGCGTAACTGTTTGATGGCTCACATGCCGAGATATGCCTGTAGTTAAAAGACCTCAAATCCTCTGCCTGGCAAAGTGGGAACTAACGATAAAAAGGCTCCTGATTTTCTACTTGATAGTCCCTGGCAAGCAGGTCAGAAAATCAAAAACTCCACTGGTTATCCAATCAGTGAACACGCCGTACCTAAATACAATGAGGTAATGCTGAAAACACTCTTCGTTGTTCAAGTCGTTAATGAGGAAGGATGACTTAAAATGATCATCTAGGCATCAGTGAGGTCAGAGGAAAGCGCAGTGATGTAAGCAGATACTGAAAAAGGAACGTCTTTTTATTACATCTGTGGTTTACGCAGGCGGAGAGAGAGAGCAAAACTGCTGGCAGATAACAGGAAGGCTGAAAACCTTACAGCAAATACATCTGCATTGTGTAGTGAGTGTACACAAACAGAATTGTTTTCCTTTTCTGTCAAGATACGAGGTTTTCAAATGATAAAACCCTGTAGATAGTTCCAACGTGACGACCTACATCTGGGTGCTGTGACGCCATCTTGATAGTACGGAAACAGCTTCACTTCATTGATCACACGTAAGAGACCAGCAATAGTTGAATGCTGTTGGATTTAAGGGTGTAAAAACAAAGGTAAAGTTCTCATTGCATCCCGCGAAGGTGAGCAAACTTTGCAACTAAGCATCAAGTGTCAACGAGCGCAGCTGGCTAGCTGTCTAATATGGCACGAACTTTCTGTAAAGATATTTTTAAGAATAACCTAAAGTTAGTTAAAAGTGTATTGAACACATTGCTGCAAGCAATTTATTTTGTAGGTAAACCTGCAGACTTGTATCATAGATCTATTTGCAGCAAGTATGAAATGTAGCTATAAAACGTAGACGTGCAAATGTACGTAGTGTTTTTTCTGGACTATAAGTCACTCCGGAGTATCAGTAGCATAGATACAAGAAATGTGTCATGAAGTAGAAAAACATATACAAGTCGCTGTGGTCAATAAGTTGCAAGGTAAGGTAATTTTATTTATATAGCACATTTTCAGCAACAAGGCAGTTCAAACTATGGAAAATCTGTAGTTTATAATGTGTGGTATATGCATTTCTTCTTGCTGCAACATGTGCTGCTTGAACAAAACAAGGAAAATCTAAATTATACTCAGATTTTTGGCTGTTCTTCAGCGCGTGCAATTACTGCTACAATCAGACAACGTTAATAAGCAGTACATTAAATTTACATTCAAACTGCTTGTGACTAGGCATCACGCATAACAAGTAAAAGAGAAGGAGGTAAAAGAGAAATTCAGGCCTCGTTTCATCCTCGTCACATCATCCTCATCCTCAAAGTATGGCTCTCGGTAAACACACATGATTTGTTAACTATTTTCAAACTGAACTGGTTCTCTCAAAGAGCAGAAAAAGCCTTTATAAGCCAGCAGCTTTTTTTCCCCAAACATGGCCAAAAGCCTGCGCTCCCTTCCTCATTTAAAGAGGCAGGTTCCCTTTAAGCCATGCCGCACAGATGGTCCACAACAACTCTCGCGGAAATACCTTATGTCAGCATATTCTCAGTGCGAGCAGGCTGCTCAGAAACACACACCATCGCCATGTGCCACCAAACAAACAATGCAGGTCCACATACCCATACATGCCAGCGTGCTAACCTCATAATCCAGTGTGGGGCTTAGGTTTGTTCACCCCCACACTTGGGGTGGAAGAAGAAAGAGGAAAAAAAAAGAGAGAAAAAAAAAGGCATGAACATTTCTTTGTCTGGGAAGTTCAGGGTCAGGTGATTGCTAAGGCGGTTCTGGTTGGCTAGACGCAACTTGCAAATGTTGGGGGGCCAGCACGGCTGAGTATTTGCAGAAACCTCATCTTCACCCTCACATCCACAGCACAAAGTTCACTTCGGTAGCTGCGGGGGGAGGGGTGCGGAGAAGTGGAAGAAAATGAAAAGGGAGAGAAGGAGAAGTTCTCACTGTAACACGTTAAAAAAAAAAAAAAAAAAGTAAAGTGCAACCCTCTAAAGCACCACGCTGTCCGTGCTGCAGGAGTACGCGACGGTAAGATCCCCCGCAGCGGAGAAGATGGCTTTGATGGCAAAGCGAAGCCGCATTTATGCAAATCTCATAAAAGTTTGCAAAGTGCTGGATAAGAAAAAAAAAAAAAAAAAAAAAAAGCGTAGGGGCAGGCAAAGCCCCTCTGTGCTTCGCTTTCAGGAAAATCCACCTTAAAGCGCTTTAAATGCACTTGACTCTTACTTTAGAGCGTTTTGTTTGCAGGGGCCTGACGCGTCCTGCTAATTTGGCAATATTTTTTCCCCTGGAGACACTTTGACCTCTGACCTACTTTGACCACTACTGGCAAAAAAACCCAGAACAGATTCAGCTGATTCCTTTAACTCATATACAGGAATTATATTTGTGTTTTCCAAACGAACAAATGATTTGGGATTATTGTGTGTGACAGCGTTGCACTCGCTCAGTTTTCTTTCTATTTACTTACTTAAAAGTTACATACGACTTTTAATCAACAATCTTTTAAGTAACTGGAACTTTGTGCCGTATTTTGTGTCGATGTTTAATATTTTTCTGAATCTAGTTATTGCTTTGGGAATCCTGCAAGCCTCACTAATGACACTGTAGTTATTTAAAAACATTTTCTTCCAACTAGGATTTTAAGGCAACAAATTAACTTCCAATAGTCTGTTATTAATTAAACTTTATTACCAGATCAGGGATTTCATGCAATGAAGAGAAAGATACTCAAAATGTATTCAACTCAATGCAATAATACCAGTTACTATAAAGGTAGATGTATAGTGCCTTTCAAAAGTATTTGTATTCCTCTAACTATTTATATTTTATTATGTTAAAACCACTCTGGGGCCTTCACAATAAAAGCTTTATCCATACTGAGATTAAATTAAACAGAAGTAGGCTCTATTTTACAATAGTTGATTTTCATGGAAATAGTTGATTTTCAGGGGGGTCGTCCTGCCTCAAGTGGAGGAGTTTAAGTATCTGGGGATCTTGTTCACGAATGGGGGAAGAGGGGAGCGGGAGATCGACAGGCGGATTGGGGCAGCATCTGCCGTAAAGCGGGCGCTGTACCGGTCCGTTGTGGTGAAGAGAGAGCTGAGTCAAAATGCGAAGCTTTCGATTTATCGGTCGATCTACGTTTCCACCCTCATCTATGGTCATGAGCTTTCGGTCATGACCGAAAGAACGAGGTCCCGGATACAAGCAGCCGAAATGGGTTTCCTCCGCAGGGTGGCTGGGCTCCCCCTTAGAGGTAGGGTGAGAAGCTCGGTCATCCGGGAGGGACTCAGAGTAGAGCCACTGCTCCTCCACGTCGAGAGGAGCCAGTTGACATGGCTCAGGCATCTGGTTAGGATGCCTCCTGGACGCCTCCCTGGTGAGGTGTTCCGGGCACGTCCCACCGGGAGGAGGCCACGAGGAAGACCCAGGACACGCTGGATGGACTATATCTCTCGGCTGGCCTGGGAGCGCCTTGGGGTTCCCCCGGAGGAGCTGGAAGAAGTGGCTGGGAGAGGGAAGTCTGGGCCTCCCTTCTGAAGCCGCTGCCTCCACGACCCGACCCCGGATAAGCGGCAGAAAATGGATGGATGGATGATTTTCATTTTTTATTAGGAAGAAGTTTAGAGAACCTTTCTTCCATTGTACAAATAAATGCTACGTTTTGATGTTCTTCTACAGGAAACTCCAGTAAAAATCCATTTGGGTTGGTGGCTGTAAGATGGCAAAACGCGGAAATGTTTGAAGGCTTTTCGAGGAGCTGTATTCGAAAACATAAATGTGGTCTGTTGCTTTATAAATTACATTTTTGTCATAACTTGCTTGATGATTTCGTGAAAGAAGCGCCGTTTCACCAGAAAGTCTTGTTTTGCCCCGTTTCCAGCTCCAGTCTGATGTACAAACACATTTCTGTTTGCTTTCTTAAGCCGATGACTAAAAGCAGACGAGCCTGTCTGCACGAGCCAACGAAGATGGAAATATCTGCGGCAGTGTAATGAAACTCAGCCACACAATAGCAGTGATGATAACCAGTCCTGATGACAAGCTAATCTGACTCAGTTATTCTTGATTTCAAGTTTATTTGCAGAGTGCCAATTCAAATCACGCTACATAAATTTAGACAACTTAAAAGAAAAACAAGTGAAAGTGTAAAAGGTATTTCACAAGAACAGTAACTAAAATCCAGTATCAACTTTAACTCATTATTCAAACTGATTTCAAGTCATTTACTTGCAGCAATCTCTCATACTGAGCATGTACGCAGCAACAAAGGGGAGGAAAAACTCCACTTTAACAAGAAGAAACCTTCAGCAGAACCAGAACCAGAGATTCAGTGTTTGAGAAGACAGAGCAGATCTGACTGAACTGAGCTCAACTCATTTTAATTCAACTCATCTCAGCCTCTAGCAACATCCACAACATCAACAGAAACATTGCATGTTGGGACCAGCTTTATTACCGTTCACTCGGTTCTGGAGTGAGACATCAAAAGCACGGGGAACAGAGTAAATCTACATTTTATGTTTTCAGCAGGGAAGTATGAACCAGATGTGACCCACACAGATGGATGTAATTCCCCCCCCCCCCCCGCTCGTACGAAAGACAAGAACAAAGCAATGAAAAGCAGAAGCCAAACTGGGGAAATTTCACTGAAATAAATGGTACCTTCATGAAATATCAAATGACACACCAAATACACTTGGTCATGGGTTCGCCAGGGGTCCTAGCTTGAGTCAACGCTTGCCTCTGACTCTGCGGTCAGCAGCGGCTGGTTTACAGCCAGGGTACTCACCTCCATCTTCCACTTGGCCATCAACTCCTCCCTGGTCCGCTTGCTAATGTAATAAGGGTCACCAGCCTGGAAGGTTATTCTGGGCATTGGCCTCTGTCGAAGGCTGATCTCCCAACCAACTCCCCTTCGTAGCCTGCCTCGACCTCCCTGTTTAAGGTACGAGAGAAACAAATTAGCTACTTGGTTTTGTTTTTTTCTTTTGAGTCGATGTTGAGAATCGTAGCAAAATTGCGCGTCTAGCCGGTCGTCGTGTTTCCCGTGAGACGTTTCTGTTTGAAATGGGTAGTTTGGTGATTTGACTAGTTAATTTCGTAAAGGGAGGTCACAGCGTCTAATAACTTCAAAAACACCGGAACAAGCTTTCCTGAGATGCTTCCAAGTGTATTTGATATTTCAAATCTATACACCATTAGGTACCATTTCTTTCATCAGTTCAAAGAGAGAAGAAGCCATTTTCTGTTTCTGGATTTCTGGCGCAGACGATCTCCAGTCAAAAGCAAACAGCATTGAAGAATGTGCTGTGCATAATTTTTTTTATTGATTTCTTTCTGAAAACCTGCATGGAAAGGCCTCTACCGTCTGCTGTTTTTATTAGAGCGCAAGAGTGGAAAGTCAATCTAAGCAAATCTTTAAATAAGAAACATATTTGGTCCTTTGTTGTAGAGGCTTGAGTCCAATTGGAATAACTAGTTGCCAGGAGCGTGTAAGTTTATACTGATGCTAAATTACCAAAACAAGTCGGACCACCCCACCGTTCTTCGACTAACAAGTACCAAACTCTTCCGCTGCAGGTTTTTCCAAGCTGCAGTTTATCTCTTTTTGACCAGCTTCGCGGTTTGCATGTGCAAATATTTATTTTTCTCCACGAGGCACTTGTTGTACCTCGTTGTGATTCTGACTCCGTGGTGTGTTAGTTTTGAGAGTACTGGAGTTTTACAGGAAGCTAATATTAGATAATCCAAATAAAAATCTAAAAGGGACACAACATCCATTCTGTTTGGTGTACAGAGTCAAATATTTTCAAGTAAAAAACCCAACCGCGTTACTAGTATGTTAGCATATTTATGACTTCATCGAGTTCAGAGTCAGTGGGTTTGATCTAACTCATATGAAACGAGTCAACATTGCCTTCAAACCGTAGGGTTGTTAGCAAACATTAAAAAACTGATTCCAGATACATAAACTCTATAAAGATTTGATTGGACAACGTGAGCCGAGCTCTGTCAGACCGAACCGAAACCAAAGAGTCGAGCTCATCTAAACTACATGGTTGGTGTTTAGGTTGGCTTCACTTCTCGGTCCAACTGATTAACAGTGAATAATACATCCAAACAAACAAAAGAATGACTTCACAAGAGGAGATTTAACACTTGGGAATGGCTTTGCCAGAATTAAGGAATTTCAACAAAGCAGGACAATAACAGAGGACAATTAACAAGCAGGTTGCTGCAGCTTTTTGTAATTATTTTTCTCCCAGTGGTCTTTTTTTTCTTCTTTTTTTCAGCTGAATTGTAGATGATGTCACGTTTAAATAAGTGGAGACAGTTTTGAAGCGATAGATCATGGTCTCGTTTTTACACATAACACAGACTGCGTTCACTTTTGAGCGTCACTGCACTTGTTATTTTTAGAAGACGTCATGTTTTGATGAGAATAAACCGTGTCACATGTGAGTATGTATTCGTGGCAAAATCAGTCAAACAAAACCGCACCGTATTTTGTTGAAACATCCAAAGACCATTTGAACAACTCTGACCTCACAAAACGAGGATTCAACCCTTATTCGACACAACAGCACAGAAATCTTACCTCGGTCTTGATTGCGTCACACCCGTCGTCTTCCTTGTGCTCCACATCTAGAGAGAAGACAGTGACACAATGGATGACCTGAATCATTCACCGAAGAGAGTAAAATCCCATTAACAGCCACTAAATTTGTGCAAAACTCATCGCTTTTTACTGATTGATAAACCATGACACGTTAATGAATCGCAGGCTTCATTTTTATCGCATCAAAAAGCATTTGCTCTAAATAAAGCTAAATCGATAAAACCCTAGACAGCTGGCGGCTGAGGGAGTCGAATAAATCCAAATTGTGGTTCTGAAAAAACTGGACTAGAGGAGCTTGAGCTCTCAGGTGCTACATGAGGAAACAGTGGAGTCACGAAGGTCTGGATTCGCTGCCCAGGTTCTGATGAGTGTAGAAAGTGGCCAAGTTTACTTTGGCCACAGTTTATCATCCGGCCCGATGTTTTCCTTTCATGAAACACAGAGCCAGCTGCTATTAGCCCAAGCTGTTAACATTGAGTCATAAAGTCTACAACATATTGTTTCACATCTGTGATTTGGTGGGTGTATATGTCCCGCCTAGAAGATCTCAAAACCTGAACTGAATCAGAACAGAGTAAAGTTTCTGGGAAGTCTTTCCATGAAACTGCTTGTAAAACGTCCTACTACTGAAAATTTCAACAGACGTTATAAAGCTGGTAGACTTCCTCCACCAGCTGAAATAAAGATTATAGTTTCAGTTCAGGCAATGTGACACCACAGCAAGCAAAAAATAAATAAACAAATAAATAAATAAATAAAACATTTAGAAAAACTGCAACACAGTCATAGTGAGAAATAGGTTTCAGTCAATTATCATGGTAACTTTAGCCAAAACTGATATTGACCTGAGCAATGTTTTTCAATACAAACAATTAAAAAAAGCTAATTTTAGTTTATTTTTCATGTATTTTCATTCACAATCTGCTAGGTATTAAGCATATTTTTTATACGTATGAATATTTCTCTCTTTGAAAAAGTTTTATATTTTTTACTCCTTCTAAAACTTATAAATAGGCATAAAATGGAGGATTTTTAGCAACAAAACCAAGTTTGTTGCTAAAACTTGGTTTTGTTTTTTTTTTACCTCCAAATTTTCTTTAGGAGGTATAAAGCAATATTTTCTTGAAGGTTCATGTAGGTTTTGCATCTCATGACAAATATGTTCTTTAACAGAAGCAAAAGTGAACAGAGACTGCTCTAGAGCGTAGAAACTGCTGTTTTAGTAATACTGAGTTAACCAGGGTAAACACCAAGAAGACTGCTAACCCTAAGCTTTAAAAAATACCTAATGCAGTTTTTATATCTCATAGTTCTGAAAGTTCAATCCAAATCAGCTAAAATTGATTTCGGTACAAAAAGAAAAAACTGGGCGCATTATTCTAATCGGTGCAGCTCGAGTACAGTTTGACCGATAAACAGATCAAACAGCCCTCATTCGTCCACAGGTGAATGAATGATGCAGCAGAGGACGGTTTGCGATGTTATCGGCGCCACGCACCGGAAGAACCGGGCGCAGATACACGCTCAGAGGAAGTTGCACAACCTGAAGTGAGAACTTCAGCAGCCGAGTAAAGCAGACAAAAATAGCCCAGCGTCAAGGGGCCCTCAAACCGCAGTCTAATAAAACTGACTCAAGCACAGTAAACGCTCCAGTTGGACTTCCCTCCAACTTGGCCATGATTTCAGATGTCTGCAATAACAGCACGCGCGTGTTATTTATTCCTGAAAAGCATTGTTTGTCTGAGTCTAACCAAGCGCTGACGGAGTTCAACAGAGAGTGATGATGACCGAAACACTAGCGCGGCTGTCGTGATTAATGAACGTTTTTTTTCTTTTTCTCTGTCTCACAATCAGATCACAACACGAGGAAGCCAAATTTAGCTTTATCACAGAAGCGCCTGCCAACATATCTGGTATTAGTTTCGCAGTGCTTCTCAAAGTCCCCAGGCTCTTTGATACCGCATTACCCCTGCTGCACAACACACACGACTTATGAAGCAGCTGGCTCTGAAATTAGCAAGATGGCACAGAATGAGTAAACAGTTGACGCTAAAGCACTGTGTTGGCACTTGAGCCCCCAAGAGGGGGGTGGGGGCGGTGCAGAGGGGTGGAGGGGGGGAGTGTGAATTGGGAGGGGACAACACTTGATGGCAAGTTTTCCTAGAGTCCCGTCCAAGCAGAAGTCTTCTCTCTTAGCAGCCTCTTCAAGATTGTTCCAGCCGTGTGGCTGGACCTCCAGCCTCCCCCTCTCCACTGCTTTCATTGTGATCCTCAGGAATAAGTGACTCTATAACAAATTGTTGAGGCATGCAGAGGGCCAAGGTCACTGGGTTTGTGAGAGGAGCCGGCCCGCGATGCCCAGAGAGAGTATACCTTGCCAGCTTGAGTGGGTTCCAGCTTTAGCATTACCGGAGCTCAGTTGCACGCTCCAGACGGAGCTAAAATCCTTCCTGTGCCCTCCAGATGGATAACACAAACCCTCTTTAGCTGAATATCGATCCAGGCCTCCGCTTCCTCTGCCAAGCTCTCTGCGCTCCAGTCGTAACTGTACCAACACTTTACTGTCCATTATTGCAATTTCCAGCCCGGTCTGCTCTGTTGATTAGTAAAATTGAAGCGATGGGACTCTAGCAGCTAAGCTAACGCAGTTTGCGGCACATGTCAAGCAGTGGAAGCTAAGCTAACGTTATCCTAAAGTTTAGATGTCACTGTCTCAACATTTACTAACAAGTTACTACATATTTTCCCTCATGATGAAGTTAATCTGCATTTAAAGTTGGGATGCATTTAAAACTCATATTTGATAAACTGTACATAGAAGTTGCTGCCTTGGCTCTGAGGCTCATTATTACCCAGATCTGCTTTCTGAGAGCATTGTACGTCTTGACAAAAACCCACTTCTCAATCTGTTTTTGCAACCCCGTTTCAAAGACGTAAGGACAACGTGAGAATGCAGAACACCACAAGATGCTTCGATGAACATATTTTAAACCACATGCTTATGATTTTTTTTGTTTAATCCGCTCTCTTTTAAGCTATTACGAGACAAAACAAGTGTTGGGAAACGATTCAAATTTTCAGTTGAATTCAGTGCAGGGTCTGTACTTAATTAATCACAATTACATATTGACAAAATGCGAGAGATTTTCAACTTTTGTTGCTAAGCTATTCAATCTGTTATTTAGATTATTCAACCATCAAATCAGTGTCGAGTGCTATAATGTCCATTCTGCTTTTTCAGGAACCCCGGATCGTTCATGGAAATCTGGGCTGTGAATGTTGACATTAGCTGCTGCAACATGTTTAGCACCGAGATGCTATTTTAAGCCTGAATAGCTTCGCTGGTGGGCCAGCTGCTTTTAGCAGAACTTTGAACACAACAAAAGTGTTTTCCAGCGCCCCATCTCATCGTTTTTTGAAGCATAAATTGTGGCCTGTGCATCAAATTTATGGATGTACCAGAAATGTGCGAATACAAAGGTTCCGGCCAGAACTTTTGTATGTAAAAAAAAACAAACAACAACAACAAAAACCATTAGTAAATATAATGAAATTCATTTTGTTAAACAATTTTTTCAAATGCTAAAATTTGTGAATTAATCTAAATTATTGTGTTAAAGTCCTGATGATGATGATGATGTGTTAAAAAGACAGGAAAGGAAAAGTAGACCTTCTCTGGTTTTTACTCAACAATAACGTGGTGCAAGAAAAGTTATAAATTTGAGGGATTTTTTTTTAATAAAAGCAGCTGCAGGTTGCAGTAGAGACTGGAGAATGGCAGTCAGAGTTACTATGAAAGAGATTAGATTAGCAAATATTCATGTTTTAGTCAAAAATCCCACTGAAAATCTATGGCAGATTTAAAGTTGATGTCCACAAACTCCATTTCCGTCCAATCAGACTGAACTTAAACTATTTTGCAAGAAGAATTGCCAAAAAATGTCAGGCATAGATAAACCCCCAGAAAACATTCAGCTTTAACTGGAGCAAAAGTGGTCGTAAAAGCTGCTAAAAGTAATGTTTAAATTATTCTTTCAACTCACAAATATGCTCTACTTTGTATTTTTCTCTCACAATAAATCCCCAAAACTTTATATGGACGTTTATTATGCAGTACATAATGTGAAAACATTCGAGAGGTTTATAATGATTTTATGACATATTTTAAACGACTCGTATGAAGCTACAGTTAGTTTTAAATTTAGTCCTATAGCAGGGATTGTGAAAAATACTGAAACCTTTTTTCCACTTCTGAAAAACGTCTTTCATAATCAGCTGTGGTTTTTCTCTAAACAAGTTTCCAACAATAAAAAGAAAAGAAATTACTCAGTTTAGTCCTTCTATGTATTCTTCTGCACTGTTAATAGTTATCGATAAGGTCTTTTTCTATCATTTAAAACAACGTCTTTCTGTTGGAACATATTTTTCACCGGTTGTGAGTACAGTGCTGCTGTAAAAGCAACACGCATGCCAGAGTTTTACTTTCTCCTTCCATAAAGTTTTGTGGACTCAAACCCAAGTAATTAGTGTGCAAATAATGCGGCTGCTTACTTCCTGAGCAACAAAAACCAAAGGCCCCGTTCCCAGCCAGTCAGAATAAATCAACTTTTTGCTTGTAAAGATATCTTTATGGCAAATATATAAACACCCTACTGGTTCCGATTCAACCCCGCTTAATAAAAAAAGGCTCAAAACAAAAAACCCAAACGGGTAGATGTGCAGAAATAAAAGAGAAGTTATTTCATGGGAGACAGTGGGACTGCTAAGGCAGCAGGGTTATCCCAGGGTTTGCCTCAGCGAGACGCAACAAGCCCCGAGATCCACAGATCAGGTGAGTAAGAAGTGCAGGCTGAGTTTGGCTGCGACGTCATCCGGCTGGCACGGCCGTCACCTGGGATCTGCCAGGCCGAGGAGGCCCGTTGCCAGGAGACCGGGTGCTCCTTCTCCCCTACGTTTATTTACCACACTCCCATTCAAAGTCACAGCCGACGTCTCAGCGGCCCTCTGGAGCGACAAGGGGAGGCACGTGGCCGAGGGAGCGACGGGCGCTACGACGCACTCCGGCTTTAACGAAACAACATCATCTAGACAGCTTTGACAGAACTCTTTACTGCTCTCATGAACATCTGGGAAAGATGTGCAAAGAGACGCAAGATTAGGCCTGACACAGTGTCAAAGTTTTGTTGGGCGACAAATTTTCTCAGATGGTTGTTTTTTTTTTTTGTGATGAATGATAATATTGTTGTTTAGAGACCAATTTCCTGTAACGTATTGGTAATGGTGTAATAATGCAACAACACCCTAAACTTTAAATTCTAACAAACACGTGACACAGGAACTGGAATCCGTTTCTCCTAGCTACGCCTCAAAATCGGAAAGACGCAAGAATAAGTCATTCATGTAAGTCACACGAGTAAATCTTCATAAATCAGGAAGCATCTGTTAGTTGACTAAAGTCTTTTAAAACAAATGAAACTGAGGCAAATAAATTGGACTCATCTGGCCACTACAGACAGGTATGGATGGTAAGGAAGGTAAAAGAAAAATCTATTGGATAACTGCAGCAAATTGTGGATCACCAAGTCTCCATAGCAACCATCGCACACCGTCTTGATCATGTGGCTTTGGTTAGATCAGACTAGTGTTAGTTTATTCTGCAACAAACACTTCATAGAGTAAGAAAATAACAAAATAACATGGAAAAAAAAACCTCATGTCCATTGTCATGTACGGAGGAGGTTCTGTGATGCTGTGGATAATTTTAAATCCAAAGGCACCATATAAAGTGTACCAAAGCTTAGACTCTACAGGAAAACTGACAAAGGGCTCGTTTTTAGGTCCTGATCCAAAACATAAAGACAAATCAGCAGGAAAAATAGTTCAACTGACACAAATCCATCTCTGTCTTCAGACATAAATCCTACAGAGGAGGAGAGAGCAAAAGGATCTGTATGAACTGGACCGAGTGTTTACTTCTAAGCTTTAGACGGATGTAGAAAGAGTTGACGGCACTGGTTCCAAAACTTTAGCCAGCAGTGATTTTGTTGGAAGTAGTTATTTATTTTATCTGAGTAAATGGAGCCAAATAAAACTTTGGATCACTCCAAAGAGCAAACATTTCACATGACAGTGAAATACCAATAAACTTTTATAGCAACATCAGGAACACCTCCTAAGTTTTTATGCACTCCTGTGCTTTTATTTCTCTTTCTGGTACCTTTCTTATAGCTAATGGTTATAAATATGTAGATTTGACACGTCTGGCATTACCACTAACAGGAACCTGCGCGCGCTCAGACTCTCGTTTCCAGATTATTCCTGCTTGCGAACGAGAACTCACACTTCGTCGGCCGCTCCAGTTTCCGCCTCCCTCTTTTCTTGCGCGGCATCGTCAGGCCGTCGTCCTTGTCCTTCTCCAGCTCTCGCTCCTCCTGGCTGGACAGGAAGCCATTCTCCTGGGAGGGACTGGGGCTCTGACCCTGGGAGCCCTCCTCCTCCTCCTCCTGGTAGGAGGACGGGCATCTGGGAATTCCATTCTCTACTTCCTGCCTCTCCTGTTTGGGGAAGCAGGCGTCGGGCGTCTTGTCTCCGCGCGGGTCGGTCTCTCCGTTGTAGACTTGCGATATGGACGGCCGGCACAGCTCGAGGTAGCTGTTGCAAACGCTCGCGCAGTCCGTGATGGATCCGCAGCTCTCCACCTGCGGGCGAAACGGGACGAAGAGAGGGTGGAAGGTTAACGTCTGCGTTTTAGGACAAAATATTACATGAGTAAACCTTTACAAGGTTGGCACGTGAATCAGTGAGTTAGAGCAATCCCCAACAAACTGCCTCAACTCCAAAAGTTCAAAGCAGGGACAAGAAAGCGGCCACACAACCACAGACGTACAAGCGAGGAGGGACGTTGTGTGTTACAGCAGCACAGAACTATGCCAGGAATGTTGGCTGTTCCTGGAGAAAGTTTTCCCTCCGTCCTCCTGGTTTCGCTCCATAAAAGAGGTCTTCATTCAAGACGTGCTGACCTGTTTGCAGCTGACATGATTTCCAGTGTGTGATAACGTCTCTCCGGGTGTAAAGCATATTTAGATGTCATACACAGGCCTGTCACGAGACGTCGTTGCGATGAGCAATATTACCGTTGTTTTGAGAGCAATTTGCAGCGATGCGATGGTAACGGCGTGATTTAAGGCTTGAACTGGAAGATGTCTTAAATATCCAAAACAACAAATAAATTATCAAGTCTTTGTAAAAAAAAAAAAAAAAAGGGCTCGTTTACACCAACGCACCAGACTGAAGGCATATGTTGCCCGATTCTTGGTAGAACGACAGAGAGAGAAAAGAGAAAAAGCGATAAATCATGCAAATGGAAAATTGAAATTGGGCTTGTTTTCATTTATCATGCAATCAATTAATTTATTGTTTACTGTGACAAGTCTTTACACCCCCTCACGACGTATTTTCAAGAGATTTGTAATGAGAGACCAACACAAAGTGGTGAATGACTGTGAAGTGTGTGGGGCTTCGGTTTACTCATCGTCTCCCAGCATCACTGCTGTAAAACTCAGACCAGCAGCAAAACTCAGAGCTGGACGGACAGGAGTCCTGTTTCCAACAGAGTCCCTTCCTTTTTTAAAACCTTTAAAGCAGAAGGGCACCGATTTATCATCTCCGATTTTCTTAACTTTGGGGAATCGGCCGATATTAGAGACGATAGGTCGTTTTATTTATGCAGCACATTTTAGGCAACAAGGCGACTCAAAGTCCTTGACATGAGCTAGAGGAAATACAAACAAAATAAATGTATAGAACTACATGTTGGTTTCCCATGTATAATAAGAATAAGAATTTATAAACTGGTAGGGGTTTCTCTGGTTTCTTGATCTGATGTTGGTTCTCCATGTTTGACTCTAAATACTTGCATGTGAAGCCGAGCTTATCTACCTCAGGTAAGGTCTAAAAATCAGCCACTGTCCTCTTCTGCTCTACAGAGAGAGGTTTGACTGACAGACGAGCCCACCATGTCATGTCTCCACTGTTACAAACTCAACGACTTTCTTGCTATTTCAGACAAAACCAGTTGGCCAAATTTGGAATGGGCAGGTCAGGCTTTTTAAAGATCAGAAATCGGCGATGGGTCAGAAAACTGCAATCGGTGCACCTCTGCTTCGAAGTGAAACCTGGAGAACGTCTAGGAATGGCCGTCTGTGCATCCAGCATTTCTAAAGTTCCATGTGACTGAAGCTGAGACCCGGTGAAACACCGCCATGTGTTGGGAGCAGCCCAGTCCAAGTCCAGACCCAAGTCTGTGGAGAGGTTTACAGATTCCTTCAACATGAATAGCTAAAATCTTTTAGATCCTAGATGTGCAAACCTGCAGCTGTAGTTCCAGTGAAAGGTGGCTTGAACTGTTGAGTCGGTGGATTGAATACAAATGCACGGCACAATTTTTAAATTACTATTTGTGAAAAACTTGTACAACCATATATCACATCAAACCGCTGTAAAGTACATTCAGGTTTTTGATGGGTTTTTTTGTTTTATCTCAGGGGGTATGAATCCTTCTTGCTGCTGCCTTTAAAACACACGACTTGTTTACTCTGACCATAAATTTGGTCAGAGATAGAAATCTGAAGATATCTGCTCTCAATGTGACCCTGAAGAATGCCTGGACGCAAAACAAACCATGCCAAAATAAACTTCTGTCGAAGTTGTAACGTTTTGCAAAGACAAAGCCACAGTGAAACGCAGCCGGCTGTGAGGAATCCCTCTGAGGCCGCGGAGGTCTGCGTGACCTCATCGGACAAATTATCAACAAGCCGAACAAGTCCAGTCAAACGAGGAGCAGCCCGCCAGTGAATCAGCCGGACACGGTGAGTGACAGAAACAAAGCCTCTGCTCCGGGATTATTGATACTCTGACTTGCACGCAGCAATGAAGGCAAAACGCGGGGAAAAGAGAGCGAGAGCAGACATGTTTGGTGTGACGCAACTGCTGCTAAAAGCATTACGCAAACGACGAGTGACCCAGTGAACCACATGTGGAGGCTGCCAGAGGTCAGAGGTCCCGCTTGGTAAATCAGACAGCCCAGACAGGCAGACAGGGGTCAGAGGCACAACACTAAACTGCTAATCCTACATAATGCGCAGAAGCTTATTAGCATCAAAACATGGCAGTAAATAATATCCTGGATAAAATGTAAAGTTAGACATTTATTTTTTTTGCTGTTTTGTTTTTATTTGTCACACTTCAATGTTGTAGCTCATTATATATTTTTCCAAATATATAGAAATGTTTTATAGCACAATAAAGTCAATATGTAACCTCTGGAAAAATGCTGTATTTATCAAAAATAAATTGGAAGAAAATTGACTTCACAAAAAAGACTTTTAGACGTTTGAACCAATGAGACAAAATTGGAACTTTTTTAGGACTACTCGCTGTTTTGGGATTGACGGCTTGCCGTACTTGATGGTCCACTTTTCCACTTTTCACCAGAAAATTCATTAGGACAATGTGCAGCCATCAGTTTGTGGCCTTAAGCTCAAGCACACTTGGGTTATGCAGAGAAACAGAGATTCAAAGATCACTAAATGGCCCAAAACATAGCTAAAAAAGCACCAAAGTGAAGGTTCTAAAGTGGTCTAGTCAAAGTCAGGACTTATATTCAGAAGAAAAAGAGAGGGATGGTCTTTAACAGAAAACCCTGCAATGTGGCAAAGATCACTCCTTTGTGACGTCAAAAATCTCCAAGTCGGTCACCAGGAACACTTCCTGTCAGCTTTTGCAACCAAAGGTTTTCACACTGGGCCTGGTTGGTTTGGATAGATTTTTCCCCTCAACTGTAGTTCCTCAAGTAAAGTTTGTCTAATATTGAAATTAGTTTTAGGATCTGTAACCTAAGAAAACCTCTGGAAGGTTAGGCAAATCCATTTCCACAGCTCTGTACTCATGTCATTTGAGACAACAATGTTCCACGTTATACGCTAAATGCAACCAAATCTTTTGGCTTAGCAGAAAGATTTAACATACCTTTCTGTATCTGGTGAAAAAAAACAAGCCCTAAAAAAACATATGCCAGTGGTCAAGTCTGAATTTATGTTGAACTGAACCAGCAGGGAAAGGGAGGCAACAAGTGGTTTGGACTCGGGAATCCTCCTTGAACATTAAAGCAAAGCCCCATAAGGGGTGAAAAAACAACAGGGTCAGTTAATGGGTAAAGAATAGAAAGACGCTCTTTGGCCTTTCTTGGTAAAACAACAAGGAGCCCAGGCAGCTGTGGTACACTCCTTTACCGCACTGAAAGTTTGCCTCGTTGCTGTTAGAGACGCAACCCACAGGATTTCACAGGCCGATTCTATTCTTTCATTTTGCTTGCGGTAGTTTATCTGTTGGATCGGACCACCTGGGCCCGGCACCAGTGAGTCAACAGTTCACCACTACGCCTTCCCTAGCCTACAAACCAGGAACACAAGAGCTGAAGCTACGGCGGCGCTCTGACCCAGGCATCTAAACATCACCAGCCGAGGACACAAAGGTTCACCTGCTGCCTTTAATTATTCCACCAACAAATGGTTGCAGTGACGTCAGGAAAACAATTAACCACTGGAAGTAACTGCAGTTAACTTAATCAAGCTTATGCCAGAGACACAATGGATAGATAAAGCTAGAGTGAGTATGCAGGAAATCTGGGACAAACAATATAAGTTTGGGACAAACAAAATAAAAGAAAAAGGAAGTATGACCATCCATCCATCCATCCATCCATTTCATGGGTTGGACTTGACGACGCTCCAATGCCACGGTGTCGTCTGCAACGCTAAATGAGCTGTGGTTACAGCAAAAAGTAATTCCTACTATTAGCACTGAAAATGACAGTGATAACAGCGACTGGAGCGACTACAGTAAAGAGTTTACAGAAATTACAGCAATAAAGTAGTTTGGACATTGGTTCAACTCAATAGTCAAAAACCTTCGCTGTTCATTGATGCGTGTACAGACCAAAAAACAGAGAAGGACATTTTTCCCTTCCAAAACATTTAATGGACCAGAAAAATTCAGATTTTTCTGTCGTTTTCCCAGTGATCTCAGGTCAGAACCAAACAAAGGAATATTGACCATTTCCTCACTAATGACCGTCTGATTGCTCATTTTTAGTTCTCCTGATAGTATCAAGAGTTGGACTAGTTCATATTGGTATGAACTGGGTCATTCAGACAGGGATAACAAGAAGTCTAAACACTGACGGCTCTGGCCCAAAGTCGGTCCTCATACCACAGATACCAAAGTACAGTGGTATCTATGCATGTCCAGGAAGGGTAGATTATAAAAGTATACGTGTTATCAACACTTTTATGTTTGTAGAGGCGTCTGCTGGGTGCCGTCTGGGAAAACTCGCTCCACAGAGGTTCACTGTGGAGTTTACCTTTGTGGTTTTCTTGACCCAACTCATCACGGTGTGGATCCTGGATGTGATCACTGCTGTTCATGAAGGCCCGGCTCTTTTCCGATTGGCTGAAACCGTTTCCTGATGTGATCGCAGCACTCTTACTAAAGTAAGTGTGTCCCAACTTGACCGCTGTCCTTTTTTTTCTACGCCTATTTGCATATTTCTAACAATGCAAAGTGCTTAGGGTGGGATCAGAAGGAGTGAGTCTGTGCCTCACTTAATCTCCTGAAAGTTTTTTTTTTTTTTTTTTTTTTTTTTCTTTTCTGTCCAGATGATGAATAAATAATGAATCCAAAATGGTTTCAGTGCTGAGGACAAGCTGCCTTCCAACCAGAACAGACAGGATGCCGACTGAAGCAGAAACAGCTCAGACAGGTAAACGCAGAGCAGGAGCAAAACCTCTGATGCTGCTGCAGGCTACCGCCACAAATTTACCAAAACTGTTCCCACTTCTTACACTTTTCTCCCCGATTTTGTCACCGTACAACCACGAACCACAACCGTTTTTATTGGGATTTTATGTGGTAGGTCGACACAAGGTGGTGCATAATTGTGAAACAGGAGGAAAAGTATACATGGTTTTCAAAAATGTTTGTAAAGTCTAGAAAACGTGGGATGGATTTGTACTCCGCCTCCTTTATTTTTACACCAATGACGTCGGACGGCAACCGATTACTCAATGTGATCCACTTCAGTGTGATTTTCATCATGAAACAAACACAGCTGTTCTGTGAAGGCCTCAAATGTTTGTTAGATAACATTAGAATAAATAGCATCATTAAAGAGTGTAAAGGGTATAAAACAATGTCTCAAGTTTTGAACAGCATTTTTTATTTTTGCTTTTGATTATGCAAGACACAAATCTGTCACCAAATGACCCACAATTTATTTCATTTCTGTTTTTGGAATCAAGAAAATCATCCCTCAGTCAAACATTTACAACAAGGGAGAGAATATACAGTTTCTTTAGCAGAATCCAGTTGACTCAATCCCTTCCACATTTAGTAAAAAAGTCAGATTTAAGCGCACTTTAGGAAACGTAGGACACAGTTTGCAACCTGACTGAAAAAATACATACTTCTTGTGCAACTGATGTGCTTTTGTCGTGAAACCAGGCCTGTTTGAAACTAAACAGAGATTGCTTAAACCAGTCGCAGTTGCAGTTCGCCAAAAGCCCTCTAGGGGAAAATGCAAACTTGTGGATGAAGGCGTTGTAGCAAAAATGACACCGAAAACGGCCTGCAGTCAGAATGTCAAGGTGGAAAACTATTACTAAATCCCCCCTTGTACACACAGCATCCCCATTGTGAAAACTGGTGGTGGAAGCATCATGCTGTGGGGACGCTTGGAGACAGAAGACACTGGACGTAGAGCTAAATATAATCCAACCAGGCCTGAATCATTTTGCAAGCTGTCGATTTACTTTGTCAAACAGTAAGAATTTAGAAAAAGAGGATTTTTGCTTCTCTATTTTTCTTTCTGAGTTATAAATTCGTTTTGTTAAAAGTGTCTTTTATGCTGCCAAATTAAAGTGTATGCTAATTAACACCCAATCTGACTTGTAAACCAAGCACCGGTGCAGCTGGTCATTTTCCAACGTGTCGGATCGATACTCACTGGAAACTGCTTACGCTTCCTTCCAGGTTTTCCAACTTTAAAGGAGGCACTGCTAAAGGTTGATCTCGGCTCCTTCATTTGTCCCACGTCCAGTAATACGCTCTCACCCTGTTAAGAGAAAACGACCAATTAACTCTGGTTGGTAAAGTAAACATACACTTTAAAATCACCTTTTGTCCTTAAATGTAGCACAAGTTAGAAAAGCAAATGCGACTCCAAGCACAGCGGCAGAAGTGCAAAAAAAAAAAGCAACGAATCACTTGCACATTAGAGGAAAGTGCAGCAGGTCACGGAGCGTCTTTAGCCGACAATGAGACAGATAGAAACCGAATGACATGCTCTCTTGAACCAGGCCGGAGTGAAAGCTCTGCGAATGCGCCACTGACCTTCAAGACAATTGGCTCTTGACACCATTACAAACGCGCTGACCTGCCCCCACGTTCCCCCTGCTGCAATTTCCCTTTGATTAATACAAACTGTCAACCGGCAAGAACAAAGCTCCACGTCGGCAAAGCCGAGGCTGACGAGAGAAAGGACGGCCGTAATGTAGAGGCTTTGAGTTCGGCATTGACTGAAAGGGAACGCCAGCGCCAAGTCTGAATGCAAACAGGAGCGACTGCGAGGCAGAGGGGGGATGGAGAGCTGAAGTGGCCGGCTAAGGCGGGAGGGTCTGTCAGCGGGACAACGACTAGTAGAGCAAATCTGGCCTTTTAGCACACAACAAAACGGGAAAGAAGAAAGCCACTGTGAGTCAAACTCAAGACCCCGGGGGCCAAATCGGGACCCGCGGTAGCTTCTCATGCGGCTCCTCTAGACTCCAGATGGAAGCTTAAGTAGAACCTTCAAGGTAACAGTCGAGTGCTTCAGTCAATCAAATCAAAGCAGCTTTTGATTCACGAAAATCAACAAATCCCCACACTTTTTGGTGATAGTTTATCGTCAAATTCCGTGAAAATTGTCCAAAAAAAGGTTGGGGTTTAAGTGTTGCTATGCTAACTCCCACCTGCAGGAGGCAGTGTTTCTTACTTCTGTGACTCAGCTGCCTCAGACTTACTTGATGCTAAGTAACAAAAAGTCGCATTTACTGTCATATTATCACCTCTGTAAACTAACAGCCTAAGTAATTTCTCACTAAGTGTCTGTTTTTTGTCTAAATTGTCTTTTGTAAAAAAAAAAGGGGATCCTTTTTTTCTCTTGCAAATATTTCTAAAGTAGCTCCACAAAATCCATGATTTTAACTGCACGACTGATACGTGTGTAAAGTTGTTCAATATCACTTAATTTAAAGAAGTACTTATCAACTGCAGAGACAGCTATTTATTAATACTTTAGCAGTCTGTTAATGGGTTTTATTAACATCTGCCACAACCGGTCCTTTGACTCGTGATCTTGATGTTGAGCAAAATGAAAATGAGTTTGACGCCCCTGATTTAGAAGAAGGTGCTCTGGTCAAATGAGATCACAAGTGTAAAGAGTTTAGCTAAATAAAAGGCAAACCAGGAAGAAAACCTTTTATATGCTGATGTTTACCGTCCTGCCGGCCAGCCGAGAACATTGGGTCTGCTTAATAACCGGCTAAGTTGGATCATTTCTTCTTCAGTTTCCTGACTTTGCTAACTTGTCACATTACTGATCCAGCCCTTCATCTTGTGAGCTGAACGAAAAGCCCCAGAATAGCAACTTAAAAAGCCTTAGAGAAATTGTTGTTCCTGATGTTTCTAAGATCAAATACAAATTCCCTTATATTCCTAAAAATATAAGACAAACGATTAAAAAAAAAACAAAAAAAAAGGGATTTAAAGAGTCGTACAAAGATGTTCTTAGACGTGAAACCTTACAGTTTTGGGATCAATTATCGATAGATCTGGGAAAGAATAAATCTTCCAAAGCATTGGATCACATTTAGCAGGTGATCAGACGAGGAATCTGTCGCCTTTGAACAACATCTATCACCGTCACAGGAAGGCTAAGCCAATAAGATCAATGAAGGGCCGGAGCAGTCAGCAAATAGGAGGCAGCATTTTTCACAGTCCAGAATGTGCCTGAAGCCAATTCCTGCTCAAAAATGAACTTTTGCACATTTGCATGAAAGTCTCACAAAGAAAAAAAAAGAAAGAAAGAAGAATAAAGGTAAAAACAGTGCTTGCATGGTATTGCGTGGTATTAAGTAATACTATCATTGCGTCACTGCTGCAGTAATTGACTAGCAATTGCGTTATTTCTACACCAGCGGCGCTTCGTGCATGCAGAACTTTTAAATATGTCCATGGCGATCAGAGTTGAGCGCCATGGACAGGTTTACGTTTAGCTTTGGGAGGGAAATGCAAATCAGATACTCAGTTTTTGACCAGTCGTTGTCATGTTTCACTCTTTTATCTCATTCCTCTGAGTTGGAAGGCAAAAAAAAAATTAAATTAAATTAAATAAAAAAAAAAAACACTTCTTGAGAAGACACAGTGAGCGGTCTGACGAGCCGCGCAGATACTTGTGGGATTGTAATCTCGTGATAACTGCGACAGCCTCAGAAAGTACCATATTTTGGTTCTGCACAATCAACCAACGGATCCGGAAAACTGGGGAAAAAAATCTCAAAAAAGCCTTAAAAAAAAACAAGACAAAAAAAAAAAAACTTTTTTTTTCAGTCGTTGAGCTGGTTTTTATACACGCACGGCAATTTTAAAAGTCAAGCTGCTTTATACCCTGACGACGTCGTGCCGCTGAAATGAGATGAATCCATCAGCCATGACAGTCCCAGGGGGCTAAACTAATTAACATAAAGACGTGCATGTGACGATCAGAGTGGCTGAAGCTGCTGCGTGTTGTAATCGGTAGAAATTAACGGAAATCTACCTATTCCGGAGAGCAATACAGCCATTACCAGCAGGCCTTTAGAGATATACCTGTGGCCTAATGCGATTAGGAGTCCTTCTGCATGTGCTTTCCAGATGCTTTCAGTTTATTGTGTGACTTCTAATAGAGTGCCTGGTGCTTCAGGTTTTTTTTTGTTTTTTTTTTCCGTCTTCTTTCTCCCTACCGGGGCAGCAGCATTTGCATAGATAATAGCATGTTTTGAGTGCAGCCTGGTGTGCAGACTCATTTGGGAACCACTTTCGTGTATCGCGCGATCCTGTTTGCGGCAGGAAGAGCAGACACCAACTGAGCCGAATCAGAATGCTGTCTCTCCACCCTGCAAACATTTTGTTTTTTTCATTCAAAACAATTAAAAAAAATAAACAAAAAGAAGCATGCAATGCAATTTGGTCTCGCCTGGAGTGAACCCCGCCGTAGCGTCGACGTCTCCGCGCCGCTTCCCGTCTGGGTAGCCGGGTATTTAAAGGCAACGTCTGTTGCCAGGCAACTAGACGAAGGGCAGCGCTGTGTAATGGGAACATGGGAGGAAGAGGACAGCCCCCCCCATCCCACCACCCCGCTCCAACCCTTCCAGTGGAAGAGAGCTGTGGAGCCGTTCCAGCTCTGACTGAACCCACGGCAGCCAACACCCACGTCGGCCGCCACCATTACACCTGCAGACGTCACATTATCCGGTGATGCTGCGGGCTCGGCGCAGAGCTGATGCTGCAGTTATCAGCCGGCGCCTATTAGTGCAGGAGGGACGTCCGTGCCGCAGGGTGTTGGACTCATCAACCTTTTAGGAGTCTCTTGATTATTTCCCAATATCTGAGATTTATCTGTGCAATATCTCAGTAGCAACGCAATAAAACCTGTGATTCTACTCGATAACTGATTATCTATCAGTAAAGTATCGCGTGTATTTTATGAGCGTGCAAGCGGGAGGTAGGGAACAGACTCTCCAAGCACCTGTTCTAGATGTCTCCGTTAGAGATGTGCCGATCAGGTTTTTTCCTGCCGATACCGATACCGATCACCCATGAGGGCCGATCACCGATAC
>NW_015113703.1:229809-232652 GCF_001443285.1 Poecilia latipinna | reverse complement strand
AAACACGGTATCAATCACGGTCGTTTCTTACCATTCTGTTTCCGGGTGAATCCACATCCGATCCTTTGCATGAGGTGGAGTTGGAGTTGGTGACAGTGTTGGATGGCATTGTTGAGTCTTACAGGCTTATGGTGGCGGGCAGATGTAGGATGAATGGCGGTGAGATTGGAGGGGGGGGGGGGGGTTCCAGGGAGAATGCACTTTAAAAAGGAACCAAAAAAAAAAAATGATGAAATTGATGACCCTTCTTCTCTTCTCTCCTAGAATAGAGGGAGACAAGGAGTTCATTAGAGTCACATTAAATGAAAGAAGCGCAAATATTGTGATCAGTGGATGAGACAGAGATTTTGATGGTTTAAGTGACAAACGCGAACATGACTTTGAGCACTCTTGTGAAAGGGCTGGGAGGAAAAGTTTAAAGCTTTTCGGTAAAAATCACTGAAATTCACTTCATATTTAGTTCATCGCCTACAGAGCGACATGCCATGCTCCTCTTTTCTATTTGTCTTGAGATTTAGTTGTAAATAATTTATTCAAGGTGAACTACCCTCCAAAAACAAGCATGCCTCTGGTGACATCACTTAAGGCATAAGACAGCTGAGCCGACTTCTTTTTCTTGTTTTTTTTTTTTCCCTCCCCTTCTCTGTTAACATGTTTTTATTTAAAATACTGAAAAAAGTGTTTGTTTGACTTCTGTACAAATGGAGCAGAAACGCAGCGGTTACATCTGTGAACATTTTATAAAAGCGACTCGTGGGAGCAGGACAGAGACCGGAGTTGATGCTTCAGAATCTCTCTCAAAATGTCTCAGAAGTTGTTCATCCATCATAGTGTTCACTAACGCTAAACGATCAGCTCGAATCTTGTACCTCCTGTGATGTCATCAACCCAAAACATACAAAAAACTGAATTTTCTTCGTCCTGTTTTTTCAATTTTGTTCAGATTTCGTTTTGAAATGTTGCGGTGGAAATAAATATTTTAGGACTGTAACGATTCTTCAAATGACTCCCTCCATTATTCAAATTTCTCGAGGAAAATCTATCTGCCTCGATGCTTCGTTAAATTATGTTTTATTATTTAGCGCACCGTGTTCCGGCCAGGACATTATGCGTGTTGGGCAGCACTCTCACCTCCGCCTATGAGTTGTTGTAGCAGCACAACGTCAAATTTTCCGGGTTTTCGTCATTTTGGGGACCAATAAGCATTCTTAAATTGCCTGGCGCGATGCTTAGAGTACGACAGCTTATCTCCTTTCAGAAATGTCTGGCAACCGTTTCAAAGCGAACAGTGGGAAGAGCATGGCTGGCATATTTATACGAGAGACTTCCGATTACTCGATAAATCAAAAATAATCGATAGAGTACTCGATTACTAAAATATTCTTTAAAACATTACTTTAATACCCACTTGTGTTTTTTTCATTGTCAATCTATATTTACCAGTGTATAAATTCACTGTCTTTGAAATGCATCCCAGAAGAAGAAACGGCTGCAGAGATCGAGCGAGACTGTCAGGGTAACAACATTGTTTGAGTGAAGTGCGCACAAAGAAACGCAAAGGCTGTCATCAACTTGTAACCTCTTCATTTTCTGGTTGATGCATTTATAAATGAAATAGATTCAGATCTCTCTCTCCCTCTTATATTAAAAATATGGAATTGGCGTAAACCAGAATCAGAAGGACGAAAACTGAAAATAGGAACCAGCCAAAAATTAAAAATAAAAGCCCGATCGGTGCACTTCTAACAATCACACACACAAAAAGACATCAGGGTACACAGCTTGTACTGTGACCCATTTTTCCTTCTGTAAAACTAATTCCTTTATTTAAAAAAAAAAAGTTTTCTCATTCTAAAGCCAAAATCTTGTCAACTTTTCCATTAGTGTCGCAACATTAAAACATGAGGAGCTGCAGCAGCGTACCGTCCCTTGCCCCCTGACACACTTGCATATTTCCTCACTTCAACTTGGCTTTACTCTGAGACTCAGATTTCTCTTTGTTGAGTTCACGTCACGCAGCTATAGGAACCACACAGGCTTCTATAGACATACTGTATGGCGACTATAGCCTGCAGGCCCGTTCACACCACACGCACAGAGTGGCCGAGCTGTAGTCTTCATTAAATGGCCGGGGCGCTAATGTGTGGACTGTTTAATGCTGCGGGATTATTAAGACGTTGCACGTATTTCTGTACATTAATATTTCATCTGCACATGGGCTGAAGTTACTCCTCCAGCAGCCTGCCATGCGCACACAGCCGGAGCTCGCTGTCGTTCTAGTGGAAATGTGATTATTTTTTTAAATAAAGAATAGCCACTTTCATGTCAATTAGTGGACTAATTAAAAATTATCTGTCGTCTGAAATTTATTTATAAGTCACATAGGATTGGAGCTCTTTCCGCAGCCAATGTGCTGTGAGATTTATTTTTTTTTCTGCCGATTTGGGGGTCACTCGTGCGTTTTTGCGGCTCCTAATTAGCCTTGCATCTAAGCCACATGCTTCCAGATAAGCTATCGCGTGGGGGCATCTGAATTTCTAGTGGCTGTCTCTTACAATTGCAAAGTTTTAAACATCTTCTGCAGCATGGGAAGTCTGCAATATGACCCAGGGGATGGTGGCCGTCTTACGGGCCACGGCTGCTGAAGGGTAAATCCCCCGTTATCTCCTTTTAGTCCGTCTACAGCGTTATTACGAAATCGCGAAGCCGGTCCTGTGGTCTAAATTACGGTCAAGTTCACCAGTGAGCATCCTCCGCAAGGAAAGCGACCCCCCACATTTCGCTATTTCCCCGTTTCCACCGAGCGCCTTCCGCTCTCGGGTTTTTTTTTTTTTTTTTTTTTT
>NW_015113703.1:217646-226055 GCF_001443285.1 Poecilia latipinna | reverse complement strand
TTTTTTTTTTTTTTTTTTTTTTTTCGTTCATAAAGGTTACCCTTCCTGCGCGGTTACGAGAGAGCCGGCTTCAACGCGTCTAGAAAAAAAGCGTGAATCACCGTGTGTTCGTTACCCAGTTTTCCCAAGTCCCAGGGCTGACCCTTTTTTGTCTCGCTTGCTCCCGGAGCCTCCTTCCTCTTTCGCCCCCGTCCTCCACCACCACCCCCGGCCTGACAGAACCTCCTCTCCAGATGCGCAGCAAGCACTACGGAGGCCTGGAGACGCCTCCGCTCTTGCTTCCACCGGGTCCTAAACACAGTAGTGTTAAGAAATGCTGGCTTAGCTTCATTTTAAAGGTTATAGATACAATTTTGCGGACAGTAAGTTCATGTTAGCAAGTTCATTATTTGGGTCCAAATTAGTCTTTCATCACGGGCAACTACTGAGACTGAACGGGGGTCGAACCAGCGACCCTCCGGTTACAAGTCGAACCTGTCAACACTATACTACTGTTGTGTCTTTTCGTTGACAAGGACATGTCAGAGTTAGCTATCCCATAGTTATGAGATGCATGAATAACGAGACAGCAAATTAATAATTATGAGGGTTCTTTTAAAGTTCAGGATATAGTAAAAATCCAGCCTACAATTAAAGATGTCCATGACAGATTTAGATATTTAATTCATTACATTCATTCAAGTTTTTTTCTGATAGGAAATGAGGCAGCACCTCTAAGAAGCATCCATTTGGAAAACGACAGTATTCTTGTTCACGTTATTTTAAAAATGATTCATTTTGTATATTAACCAAATTCTTATTTACAATAACAACCTGGCAGAGAAGACGGCATGTTGGAAGTTTGATGCGTCATTCTTAATAATCAATGAAGTGTTCCAATGTCTAATAAGAGATCATAACAATAAAACTTTAACTTCTCATCTCAAAGCAGATCATTGATCATAAAACGATTGATCTTTTAACATTTAATAAACTGTTCAACCCCCCTGCAAACCTCACAAATCTCTCTCTCTCTCTCTCAAAGATTTATTGTAGCTAGTGATGGCTGTTAGCAGGAAAGCTCTCTTGTACCCGTCTGTGTTACAGTGAATCTGAAGAAGCTTCTGACTGAAGACACTCTGCTTTCCCAAGACAGCCTGATGAAGAGGATGGTCCGGGTTGTCCATAAATTTCTTGGTTTTATGAAAAATCCTTCTTGGCATCATCATCTTCAGAGGTTCCACAGTCGTCCCCAGAACAGAACCAGAGAATATGGGTCTGGTTCTGTTATCTCAAAGATATACCTCTGTGTCATCATATTTCTACCCCTTGGAAAATGCTGGAAAATTGTAAGTGTAAAAAAAAAAAAGAAGAAGTAAAGCTAAAATTTAAAACATCCCCAGGTCCCATTTATCTATATGAAATATCAACCAAGTGTTCAATTGGTGATTTGGTCAAAAATATTCCCTAACATGGGAATTCACTCCTAGCCTAATACAATTAGAAGTCCATTACTCACTGAATGAAAGAGTGCTAAACTAGGATACTGTATTCCACATTCTTTATAGAATAAACTATAACTCATAAATTGACTTCACATACAATGTAATGACATCTACAAGAAAACTTACTGCTGCTGCCTATTGCTTTCCATGTTGGTCACTGTTACCGGTAAGGTTGGTTATAAAAATAGCAAGGAAAGCAGTGCCAAAAAACGAGAACTAACAGTGAGAAGGATGCAGCCAAAATGTCGTAAATATTAGCGTCTAGCGACACCTGCTGTTGGGAGAAGGCTGTGATTTGGGCGATCTGTGTGACTCTTTATACATAGTGTGTTATGATTATGTCGCTAAAAGTGTGTAAACGGAGTACAAAGTGTTGAAATGTGCAGTGCTTTAAAAAAAAAGCACCCTTTGAACATTTAGCCTCATTAATATATAAAGTTCAATATATAAAATCTAGTCTTTATTTGATAGACCAATATTTTTAGAAAGTAGACAGAAAATATACCTTGTTTTCCTTTACTTTCTACTACAAATTTTACTTTTGTAAAATTCTCAGAGGTGTGGCACACATTTACAAAACTACAGTTAATTTGCTGCTTATCCATTTTTGTTGGAATTTTTCTGTTCACTTTTGTTTAGAAATTGCTCAATCTCAGTCAGAGGAGACTGACTGAGATTCTATGTAATAGATTTTCAGAAAAAAAAAAGAAATGTAGGTCTGAACTTTGACAGGGCCATTCTTAAGATCATCTTTAGTGTCAAATCCTGCTGGAAGACGAACCCCATGTCATCTCATCTTTTATTTAATGTTTGGTCAAAAAGGAGCCAACTTATGCTCCAACAGGATAAATTCAGCTTTTGGGTCAAATTAGAAAGACATTTTTGGACTCTGGTGCAGAAATATTTGCATGTTTTCCCTGTGTACACAGTTTAAAAAAAACAAAAAAAACATGACAGTTAATTGGCACTCAAGAGTATTTCCATCTCACAGCAGACGAGGAAACACGAAAACACCAACGTGATTCATATTTTAAATCTTTTTAATATATCTCACATTTGATGTATTTACAAAACAAAACAAAAAAAAAATCTGTGGTTTTGTGACATAAAACTATGTTTAGTCAAATCAACGTGAAAACGAATGCATATACAAGAAGCGTAAGCGTACAGAATACACACATATTTAAATAACATCAGGGAAGCTGTGCTGTCTGCTTTGCACCATGTCTCTGTGAAAAACCAAAGAAAAAACAAAAAAAGGGATTACAGCGTATGCACCTCTGTGTGACCAGCTGTGTCAACCCGAGTTTGGTCTGACAGGGTGGGATACATACAGTATTGCCTCAGGAGGGGTTCAAATAAAATGAATCACTCTGGAATGTATATATATGTATATGTATATACATATATATATATATTTATTTTTTTCCCCATTTTGATAATAATAGTATAACTCTTAAATGCATCTATTTTTTTTTTCAGCAGCAGATGACTTTCCTTCCCCAGGCATTCAGTGAACAGATTAAGGTCGACGACAGACTAGTAATGCAGATATACTTCGATATATACCTGTGTTTTTATACGACACACGACGTCTGCAAACAGTTTGGCACAAATGTAAAGGCTGAGCGTAAGATCCCCACCCCAAAAAACACGAGAAAATAATCGACAAATAAATAAAATCTCTACAAAGTCACAGACTAAAACCTTGACACGGAGGCTGACAGATTATCTCTTTTGCTGAATGGTTACTTTGTACAGCACTTTACAGTACAGCTACAGGCACGAACTGAAAGAACAGAACAGGAAGATTAAGAATTGCAATAAAATGCAGGATCAGAATGAAAGGGGAAAGGGTCACATTTGTTTGTTTGCTTGTTTTTTTTTTTTGCTTGTTTTTTTAAATCTCAGCGTTTTCACATATGATTTGTGGGCCGAAACGTGTTTTACAGCAGCAGTGGTTACAATAATTGTTCCTGCTTTCAAATGAAAGTGTACCAGGTGAATAACAGTTTTTGATAAACCCATTACAACGATTAGACTCCATCAATGTTGCAGAGCAGAATCATAGAAATAAAAAGACAATATACATCAAAACAGAGAAAAAAAAAGAGGGGGAAAAAAATCAACATCTACAATGGCAACAGAGGAGCCCCTTTTTGTTTTGTTTTTTGTCTTAACACAGTGTGTAACGGGTCGCTGAAACCTCTTATGTAGCTTATAGGACAGGCTTAGTGCATGAACCAGAAACAAAAAAAACTTCTGCAGTTCAGTTAAATAAGGATTAAAGAACTGAACTAAAATCCAGAAAATGCACATTTGTTTTTACAGACGGCTACATTAAACAACATGAAATCAAACCAAAAACTTACATGTAAAGGTAAAATGGTTTGATAACCTGTGTGACTTTGAATGATAAGGATGGCTGACCGCTTCACAGCCTCTGTTAACAAAACACTTTGCTTTGCCAAAAGACACAAAGTCACCCACAGACCAATCATTTCTAACCAAACAGCACTTATGGAAAAATCCTCTCCTAAAATCCCTGACACATTTCACGGCACCCTTGATAGAGACGTGGACAAAGCCCTGCAGTGAAAATGAAACTTTAGAGAAATTCTAGCTCTGAATTGTTTATTTTTACTTCTGTTACTGTGCAGCACCGCAGATTAAATATGGGAAGTTGTCCATCAGAGTGGCTAAAAGAAATTAGTTTCTGTCACATAATATTTATGAACTGTGGAAACAGAAAAAGTATTGATTAATCATTCGAACTCCCTAGAAACTCTGATCAGCTGAAAGAAAAAAGTCAAGATTGTATTAAAAAAACGTTTCGGATATATATTTTAATTAATTAAATAATGGGATTGTTAGGAGAACAGATAATTAGTAATTTAGTTAAACATAATTATTTCTTAACGTGGAAAAAAAATCCCTTGAATTTAAGATAGGATTTGTCAATTTTTTTAAAGAACTGCAATAAATGGTGATTTTTTTATGATTAGGCTGTTTACCGTCTTCATGAAGGGTGCCAAAAGAAGTGGCCATTACACAAATTACTCAATGCTTCATCATTCATTATTTGCTGATTGATTGATTTCTGCACAGGCATGTAGAGTTTCTACCTAAACAGATCAAACCTACTCATAAGATGTGCTTTGGGAAGTCCTGATAAAATCGTACAAATGTGATCCGAAGCAAGTCCAATTCACTTATTGATTAAACGCGACCTCCCGATATTTCTCACATTTCAGGACTTGAACGGCAAACCGTTAGCTCTGCAGTCCCTGAGCACATTTATCGTCATTGCACATAAATATTTTCTGCTCACTTTCAACACCTAAATAAAGCTATTTGAAGCACTTCCTAGTTCTCTATGGCCTTCCAACCTCACACACTGAATGAGTGTTTACTTTGAAACTCTGACCTCGAGGTCGGCGGCTAGCCCAGCGGCTAACCCGCTAGCGTGCTAACGTGTTGCCTAGCAGCCTCTCGGTGTCCTCTGGAAGGAGGCACCGTGCTGTGTTGAGCTAACAATGCCCTTCAGGTGGTACTCACTGGGAGTAAAGGAGACTTGACTCGTTGTTGTGTGTGTTTTTTTGTTTTGTTTTTTCGCGGCAGCCCTCTGTTTGGCGAGCCATACTCTCTGAGAGCACATTAGCAGCAGAGTAGTACGAGACTCATCCAGCGTGTTCACATGCACAGGTTATTCTGGACGCCAGCCGAGGGTTTTATTTGGCTCTTCACACTTAAGTACTAGAATAAAAAAAAGGCCCTAATGTCAAAGAATTTTTGCACTGCATTATTCCCTGAAATTATTAGCTTAGAACTGAGGTAAATTAGCTTGATTTGCTTTCTTGCCATGAGATTTATGAGAACGTTTTTATACAAACGCCAGCCTGTCTTTATCTCTTGTCATTTGTTCTGTTTTAAATAAAGCTGATATCACGTGACAGCAGTCGCGTAAATCAATTTTAACCATTTCACAACTGGTTTTCAGAGGTAACAAGTTTCACAGGAGCCTGTGGTAGTTTTACAGTCAGTGACTTTCAACTCCAAAAACTAGGTTGACATTACCCACCTTTGTTTCCACTGATAAAGAAGGGTAACAATGTACTACCAGGGTAGAAATGTATTCTAGATAAAACTTGTAGTAAAACCTGAACCTTTGTATGGTGCTTTAGGGAGGGAGGTTTTCAAGCATTCAAAACTGGTACATTTTTTAAACTTCATAAGTTAGCTTTATCAGTTTAATATAACTCTTACCTCATACTTTCCATTTTCTGTTAAAAGATTTAAAATCACCAGCACATCTTTGGAACCATGTGTGCTGAAAGAGAGAGTAAATCTTTCAGACCAAAATGAAAATGCTCATCAAAAGATGAAAATTCAGGGGAATAAACATTTCTGGTTTCACAGCAGAAGCGAAGAAACCTTAAGCAGGCGTTTGCTTATTCCTCTGGCCGACTCTCCCCATCACATAAATCATGGCAGTAAGGCAAATTCTAAAAAAAAAAAACAGTAATTAAAAATAAACGTATCAATAAATAGTGCCTCCTAACAAGACCACAGTCCCAGAATTTCCCCTGTGCAAGTAAACACAACTAGCATGAATTTGGAGGACACTTCTGACACCACAGCTGTCTTCACAACACCATCAAAGACCCGGCATAGCGTCGTACAGTACAGTAACTAAATCCAGACATGAGTGCAAATTCATGCAAAAACCTAAAAAAAGAAAAGAAAAGAAAACAAACATCATAAATAAATGTAAACTACTCAAAAAGAAAAAGAAAAAGCCGTCTCCTTGGTGAGAAGGCTCCGTGTGTTTACAGTAGTTTATGTACAGGACGATCTGCTGGAATGGGAGGAAAAAAATCACAGCAAGCTGTTCTTCCCACTCAGGAGGGAAACTGTTCTGGTAATTTTACAGCAGGTTTTTTTTTGTTTGTTTTGTTTACAGGACAACATACACACTTGGTAATTAGACACATCTTGCTAGGCGCAAGGTGTGACGACTTCTTTTTTTTTTTTCACATAGTGAAATTACTTTTTAGATTAGATGCATGCATTACTCTACGTGCTAATGCCAGGGGCTTCCTGCTGATGCCGAGTCTTCCCAGTCGATGACCGGATGTCCTCGCAGGCCGGGGTAGGGATCTCTTCCCCTCAGTGCTTTTGTACTCTCAGTGTGCCTGGACGCACAAACAAAGAGCATGTTTAGCGCCGCCGCCGCCGACCCCGAGGGGCGAACGAATGAAAAACCCGTCTCGGCGCGGCAAAGCGCCGCTCTCTAACTGTTTAATTTCTTTTGTGGGGCCGAGAGAGGCGGCAGTAGAGCCAGATGAGTTTATTATTAGCCGGTGTCGGTGCCATGCAGGGTGCTGCCAGGCCAAGTAAATACAGCGACAACACAGTCATTAGTGGAAACAGATGCCGCTTCTGCACCAGGAAGTGCTTGCACTTCAGTTTTTCATGTTTAGTGCGCTTGACACGAAGTCAATAACAGGCGCAAGTGCAATCGCTTAATTTCATTTAATTAACTCGAGAGTCCTCTTAACGTGTCACTTTTTCTTCTTGTGATAAGTGCTATAAAATAAAAAGGAATTATAAAAAATATATATATATAAATTCCAGAGTTGATGTTTAATAACTGATTAAACTCGTTAGTTATTCCACCCACTTACTTATTTCATTGCAAATGCGCAATGAGATAAGTAAGTGGATGAAGAGATTCTTGCTACTTCATATTGCACTTTTTCTCTATTTGTGTATTTTATCTTGTATTTATTTTTTGTGTGTTCTCTGTGTGCCTTCTTTAATTGAATTGAACTGAATTCAGTTGTGAGCATAAGTACGGCATCTTCTGAAAGTATTTACACCCCTTCAACATTTTAACGTTTTGGAACATTACGACACTTGCTCTTATTCTCTTCTCACTTTTTTCCCTTTCCCTCTTTTTTCTTCATTGTTTCCTTATTGCATAATTTTTTCCTTTTCTTTGTTCTTTTTCTTTTTAGGAGACTCACTAGGTGATTTAGGTTTCCCTACATCTGTCAAATTTTCACTGTTTTCTTTGCTTTAATTTTTTTGTCTCTAGTTTCTTTATGCTGTAGATATTTTATCTGTTTTTTGTTTTAATTGACATAATTTTTTTGTTTTTCTTGAGTTTTTAATTACTTCTTTGCATTTTTTATGCATTTTTATTTTTTCTATTTATTTTTTGTTTTGAGAAAAAAAATCTGCAATTAGTTTTTTTTTTGTGTCTTTTATACTGTAATTTATTTTTTCTGTCTTTTTTATGCTTTTCCTCTGTTTTTGGTTTGGAGAAGTTTCAATATTTAATTTATTTTTTATTTTTTTAACTGCTGGTTTGGTCATTTACATATTTTTTAAAACTCTAAAATCATTTAGTGTTAGGTGTGACACACATTAATATTAACTTTAGTGCAGTTAGAAGACTAATGGATCGGCAAGTACCTGGACCCACCTCTGTCTCCACCATTCCTCATGTTGGTCTCGTCGTCCTCCGCCACGTCATCCACTTTGGAAACAAACACAACCCGACATTTCAGATGCAAAGACTTGGGCCAAAAGGAAGTGGAAGACTCCTCGAATACAGACTGGAGACCGACCTGAGTGGAGCTCTTTCACCAGCGATGACATGGTGTTTGTGATTGAGTCAGCAGCAACTAAAAGATCGTTCCGAAGGTTTCTGGGTACACCTAAGGAACGGTAAGATGGACCGTCATTAGTTCTGTTCTGCTTTGCAATGTGTTACCTTTCAGCTGCGGTACCTTTGAGGCACTACTTTATATTTTTATATTCCATCCATGATTCTCAGCAGGTTTTTTTTTTTTTTTTTTTATAAGGTGTTTGATATGCATCACCCGGGTAAAAGGACCCCAACACCGGCCCCCCCCCA